>NC_039268.1:10056862-10134362 GCF_003368295.1 Carassius auratus | reverse complement strand
CCAGTTCATTAGTGTATTTTTTTTTTTTTTAATGATTGAGCAAACAGTTAGGAATGACACACATCCCTGTCCATGATTGCAAATGTGGTTACTTCCATTCATGCTTAAACAAATCAAGAGCAGCGTCAGTTCAGTCAGGCCACGGAGGCAAGGCTGTGAACAGCTGATGCGGTCAGCTGTCTAATCGCTCCAATCACCACATCTCTCCTATTAGACACGGGACATATATATACATGCCACTACTGCTCGGTAAGTATGCTCAACAACTCGCAACCCTCCCTCCCTCCCCATTATATGCATGAGCACATTACTGCGCACCTTCTGGCTGTTGTCTTGTTTGTTTCAGATCACTAAGGCTTCCAAAAATCTTAGCTGGCATGGACCTCTTTGCGGAGAGACACCCATCTTTATAACCAGGCTACAGGATAGACGTACCACTGCCACATCTACATGATTATCACCGTTTGCTTTAAAGACTTTATTAAAAGTCTTAATTATTATGTATTTCTAAATTCATGGTTCCGGGGGGTTAATGTTAAAGCTCTTGTATGTTCAATTATTCTGGGAGCAAGAACCCCCATAAGGAACCATACCGCCAAAGATAAATTGTGTTCAATAAACTCAAGTAAACTAGCCAAAGTGGTTCCTGTCTGAATTTCCTTTTACACTGAAATGCCTTCCATTCACACTGAAAATTCACGCACATCCACATATGAAATCACTTGCATATATATATATATATATGTACACAGATAATGCATATGTTTTTCTTATCTGAACAGTTAGTAAATGTTATTGTATGCGCACATCGAGTTTATATGTATGTGCGAGTATGTGCAGGTGTGTTTATGCAGCGAGTTTATATGTATGTATGTGCGAGTGTCTAATAGGTGTATATGCACAGATCAAGTTTATATGTATATGCGAGTGTGTGTAGGTTATGCACGCGTCAAGTTTATATGTAGCCTATACCCAAATTATTCACAAGTACGTATGCATACATTGCTAACATTATATGTATTGGTATCGATTTCATATTAGTGTTCACGTGTATTTTATATATGTATTTTTGAACATCCAGTAGTATGCATGTATATGTGTATAATTTATCGGTGTATATGCACATGTTTTATGTATGTATTGATAAGCGAAGTTTGATTTAAATCCTACACGGCGCCTCATAAAAGCGAACACTTAACAGTCCTATGAAATAGAAATGAGTATTTGTAAATATAAATATGTACCAGTTCAATTTACTTATGTGCTGTGATGTGTGATCGTTATTGATTTCATTTAATACAGAAGCTTGTTTGTATTTGATGAGAAGTTACTTAAAGTTAACCTATCAGCAATTTACAAATAATTTGCTGGTATTTCATACTATTTTTAGCACTGAAAAACAAAGCAGGAACCACAGCAGAGCAACACTGCTTCAGGCAGATTGGCCTCTATCCTTTCCCATGATCAATTCCTGCCATTGGTTCAACTGACCTATTAATAATACATTTTACAAATATAAATTTAAAAAACTCTGTGCACTGGGTTGGGTCAGGGTTGTGTTAGGTGGGGAGTGAAATGTAGGCCTGTGAGTTTGTCTGTGCTGGCCAACTCAATTCTCCTGAGTGCTTGACCACAGAACTATTCACTATTGTCTGCCTCTTCCTTCTATAGAGCACCTGAGGTTCAGATCATTTACCACAAACAACCTCCAGAGGCTGACATCACCTTAGGGTGCTCCCTACATCTCATCAATCAGCCCTACAATTATCTGCAAAGTTGCAAGGCTCTGCCTCTCCAACCAGACATTTATCAAGGCATCGCTGAGCCACCTAGAGGAACAATTCAAAGTGCCTTACAGACTTGTCAACACACCCTTGTTTCTGCTCATCATCTTTGAAAGCACCTAAGAGAGACACATCTCTCAATTTAATTCTCCTCACTTCCTTTTGCAGAATAAACGCAGCTTCATCTCTTACCCGTGAGCTTACTGGAGAGAGCGAGAAAGAGAATAATGAAAGAGAATGGGACCAGAGGTCTTTAAACACAGGAATCTGCCATGTTTCCCACAGAGCTCGGCCACTGAGCGGAGGAGAGCTGTCAAACAGAATCACAGCCTCGTCTTTCCAAACGCAAGTTTCAAACAGCTCAGTCAGAGTTGTATGTACGTGGCTTTAGGCACCGCTAGGGACACCTAATTGGAGTGAAATGAGCTTGACAGCTGTGAATGCAGCACCAGTGACTCATAGCTGTGCTGGTTCTGTGTTGTTCTCAATTTGAAGCAACTGTTTTTTTTTTTTTTTTGTTTGTTTTTTTTTATGTGTGGTTGAATTATTTGGTGGTAAACCATGAGGTGAAGACCCATACTAATGCAAAACTATGTGAAATTATATTGTCCTTTGGCTTCTATTTAACTGTTGAAATGCAAAATTAATTTATTTAAAAATAATAATAATAAAAATAAAATAATAATAACTTGATGCTTGCTATTGCAACCTTATAGTTAAAGCAGGAGGGCTGTTTATTCCCATTCATCTCCAGTCGGATGCCAGATTCCTTCAGAAAATATTTGTTTTCTTTTGTAATAGAACAACCCAAAGTAGTCTAATACCCAAAAACCTGTTAACAGGAAGTCTTTTCTGTTACCTAAAATACAGAAACTCTATTAACAGACTTCTATTAACCAAGATGTTGACTGAAGAGTTTATTGAATATTTTTGTGTGTTTCAATGCTCAGATTTAATCTGACCAGCTCAAATTTAACAAGTACTGTTATACCAAACTGATTCACAACAATATCCCATAAATCCTGAGTTTCCAGAAACATTCTCTCGTATCTCTTATTCATGAAGACAAAAAGTCCTTGAAACCACAGTCTAAACAACAATGAAAAAAAAAACGATCTAAAACTATAATATGATATAATATAATATAATATAATATAATATAATATAATATAATATAATATAATATAATATAATATAATATAATATAATATAATATAATATAATATAATATAATATAATATAAATGACTAATTAATTAATTAATCAATAAATCAATTAAATGGGTATATAAATGACTATAATGACTATCATAAATATTTATATTTTAAAATCGAATATTAAAATTATTAAATAATGCCTGATTATAAATAAATAAATGAATGAAGAATAAATTAATATAAAAGAAAGAAAGTAAAACACAGCACAAATGTGTGACTGCGCTATTGAAGCAAAACACCCACAGTTTGCATTTGAGGATCCTCAGATTCTTCAAACCTGCTCCAGAACACTTGCCTGGAAGTTTCTAGGATTCCTGAAAACCTAGTATCTGGGGCCCATTTGCATTAAGATTATTAGGGGCCAAGCACCAAAGGTGCTTAGGCAACTATTGCATCGGTTAGCATGATTTTCTTCTTCTTCTTTCCGCTCCAAGTCTACGGCCACCCATACTGTAGATCAGCTTCCGGGAGGGTTGTGAAATGTGTCACACTGTTAGAGGTCACTGAGAAAAGTCATCATAGCAAATTTGGAGTCTCTAACTCAAACTCTCTAGCGCCACCACTTGTCCAAATTTGCACTCATGTTTCTGGTAGTAACTTTTGAATCATAAGCCAGAAAATGAAAATGAATCCTTGGCTAATGCCTTGTTGACAAAACTACAAAATTCCAAAATCGCAAGGTCGCTTTTGTTTTTTTATATGTTCATAAAATCTACTTTTTCGAACTCATCCTAGGTTGTTGCACCGGTCGTCACAAAAATTTAAGCATATTATCTTCAGACCATGCTGGCAAAATTTATGGAATTCAAGTTGATTCGTACAACCGTTCTTGAGTAGCATGCAAAAAGAATTCTACGAAAAGCATGCAAAAATTAATGTGAGGCTATATCTCCACAATGGTTAGACATATTGAGACCACACTTGGTGTGTGCTATAACAAGCATGAACGGAGACTACCTGCAACATTTCAGCACTGCACCACCTAGTGGTCATGAGATAAGAAAATGCAATGTTTTTGCTTATAACTTCTGAATGGTTGGGCCAAAAATGACAAAACTCTCTTTAGATTTGATTAATCAGTCCAAGTCGAATTACGCATTAAACTTGTGGCCACGACTTCTAATGTTGACAGACAAGATGTTTTTCTCGTGGCCACAAGTTTAATGCGTAATTCGACTTGGACTGATGCATCGAATCTAAAGAGAGTTTTGTCATAGAAAAACATGACGTTCCCTCAACATAGCATCTCGAGGCCATGACATAAGGATATCGTTACCTCGACAAAATTATCTCCTGGTCGCGACATAATATCACATTCCCACAAGTTCTTATGTCCGTGGCCACAACAAAACTAAGTGAACCGACCATATCCTCTCCCAGGCACCGTAAACAGGCTTGACTTACACAGCTTTCTTGGGTTTGACATCCTTCCCATTCTGAAACAGAAAACCCTGTTTCCCTCATTTCAGGTTTAACATACTCAGAGTTTTCACTTAAACTCCTTTCTGAAATGGGCCTCTTGTTGAGGTGTGTTTAATTAGGACTGGAGCTAAACTAGTGGCCTTCCAGGAGCAGGACTAGACACCCCTGCTTTAATTAGAATGATTAATTTAGCAATCACCTGCTGGCCCACATCATGATTTTTAAGGACATAAAGGACAACTATTTAAAGCAGTTCTTCAAAAAAATTGTTATGGGCTACAGAAATTTCCCTTAAATGGCAGACTTTGCTCTAATAATACTTTAACCACAACCACCATTCTTTCAGGACACTAGTCCAACATTCACATTGTAAAATTGATGTAAAAGTGCTGAAACTGTTTGACCTCTTTCAGCATTACAGTGAACATAATCAATCATTGTCTTCCAGTGGCTTTCCGATCCCTCATGTTCACACAAGCATATGGCCATATTTTTTCCAGTCACTACGACCTACTGTTAGTGACTGTCAGACTGATTATTGCTGTCCTCAGATAACTTGCATGCAAAACACAATACAGTTCTCTTTGAGGGGGAAGTCAAGGAGAAAGAACTAATTACTGGCAGTTTTTCTTTGGAAGAGAGATTTTGAAAAGTTTAGGCTTGTGGCTTGTGGTTGAAGCTGTGGAGGTGACACAGATGGTATTCTTGACATCCCTCGTTCCTCGTGATCCAAAATGCATATTTTTGGATATCTTGGGTTAGCTAGTCTTAGGCCACCTTACAGCACAGCCAACACAAACACCTTAAAACTTTCCTGTGAGTTTTTGTAGTATAAAGCAAGTTCTACAGACCTGATATGGTAATTGCTACATGACTGGAAAGTTAACATTGCAAGGCTTTGTATGCTCAGTCACTGATTGGAATATATATATATATATATATATATATATATATATATATATATATACACAGTACAGACCACAAGTTTGGACACACCTTCTCTTTCAAAGAGTTTTCTTTATTTTCATGACTATAAAAATTGTAGATTCACACTGAAGGCATCAAAACTATGAATTAACACGTGTAATAATATATATTGAATTATATAAATAACAAAAAAGTGTGAAACAGCTGAAAATATGGCATATTCTAGGTTCTTCAAAGTAGCCACCTTTTGGCATTCTCTTGATGAGCTTCAAGAGGTAGTCACCTGAAATGGTCTTTCAACAGTCTTGAAGGAGTTCCCCGAGAGATGCTTAGCACTTGTTTGCCCTTTTCCCTTCTGTCTGCAGCCCAGCTCACCCCTAAACCATCTCGATTGGGTTCAGGTCTTGTGACTGTTGAGGCCAGGTCATCTGGCGCAGCTCCCCATCACTCTCCTTCTTGGTCAAATAGCCCTTGATGCCTTCAGTGTGACTCTACAATTTTCATAGTCATGAAAATAAAGAAAACTCTTTGAATGAGAAGGTGTGTCCAACCTTTGGTCTATATATATATATATATATATCACATACACAGTAAAATTGTTACGGATCACTCGGAGACAGAGGAGTAACAGATGAGTAAAATGTTTATTTAAAGACACAAGCAGAGGAGCAGGTAGTGAGGAGTGGATGAGGGATTGGGATCAGTGCCGGGATGTAGATGAACACACACACGCACCGTGAGGGCTTGTAGGAGTCTTCGGGAACAATCCTTAGAGAGAAGATGAAGGAGGAGTAGACTTCGGAGAATATCCTTGGAGAGAAGGTAAAGAGGAGTTAGTCCTTATAGTTAGCGCAGATGAATGATCTTGTCGCAAACGTGACTGGACAATGACTGGGTGCGTGTGTGTGGTTTATGTAGGGCTGTGATGGATGGCAGGTGATGAGGATCAGGTGGTGATGGTTAGAATTCAGATGAGGGTGTGTGCCGTGATTGTGTGGAGGTGGAACCTGGCGTGTTTGTAACAAAAATCACATACTCATATATATATATATATATATATATATATATATATATATATATATGTGTGTGTGTGTGTGTGTGTGTGTGTGTGTGTGTGTGTGTGTGTGTGTGTGTGTGTATTTGATTCACAAATGTGGTTCTTGTTATAATCAGTCATAGAGCTGCCATTTAAAGATAAGGTTGACTGCCATCTAATTGAATGTCCATCATCCAGCCCGAGTTAGCGTATTAGCTTCCGCACAGGGGCCAAATAATGATGTGACAGCTCAGTCTTCAGTTAAAAATATCAAGATGCCTATACACAAAATCCTCTACCAGAATTTTTTCTAAGCAAGTTAACGGTTTGGGATATTAAAATGGTAACTGTTCAGATAAAAAAAAAGTTATACAAGATTATTAATATTATAATTATTATTATTTTTTTTTTTTTATGGATTACAAGCCGTTAAATTTATAAAGAGAATTACAAGATATAAAACTTGCATGCTTCAATTAACCCTAGAATGCATAGCTAACTTTTTCTGACACTTAAATGCATATTTATAACACAGCTTCTTCTGACAATGAAAATAAATGTTAATAATAGACAGATTTAGTATATGTGAATAACTGTAATAAGTATAGAATGAATGGTTATGGATCACAGCATCTTCGAAGCAACAGCTTGTTATTAATTTCCTTACTAAATATAGTTCTTAAAATGAATGTTATTTAATGTAACATATGTAGTTACCAAGTTTCTTATTTTATTTTATTTTTTTGCTACCAGTGTATGCATTTTTGAGTTAAATTTATATTAGCAAAAATTGCAATGCATTAGACAAGGCTGAAGAAACTACTTGTTTGGCAGGTGTATGTTGTTGTCTCTGGAGAGATGTATTAATATATTTGAGAATGCTCTGTTGAGTAATGCATGGCTCCACTGCTGTTAACTGCCTGTATTAGTTTGGGCAGGGAGGGTTTAGCTATTGGGGGGGGGGGGGGGGGGGGGGGTGTTTGTTTGGGGCTTGGATTCAGTGGTCACTAGCATCAACAGTGTAATAACTCAAAGAGAGTGAAGAGGAAAGAAACTCACCGTGGTTGGCAAGGATATCCAAACAGACTAATTATCACATCTCGTTAAGTGTTAATTGCCACCGTGAGAAGCTGCTTGTCTGCACTAATGCCTTCCAAAACATTCAGTCACACACACACACACACACACACACACACATACACACTCACACTACCACCACTAATGTGCACAAATACATTATTTCTCTTCAACTTTCTTTACAATTAATAAGCCCAAGTTACTCCAGCAGGCAGTCCAGTGGGTTCATTAGAGACTGTGTAAAAGAGCGCTATAATCTTAACAGCACTGGGTAGGGTGTCCATTTTTATATGTCTACTAATTAGACGTTACTTGCACAGTCATCTGCACATGCAGACACACACACGCACACACACACACACACACACACACCAAAAAAAAAAAAAAAAATGCCTTCTATATGCCATAACACATCACAGTTACGGATAGAGATTGAACTCTATGCACCATCACTTATGTGTTTTTTAACCAGGTTTTATATGCTGATTGTATGCCGTATTGGTAATCTAAAATAAAAAATCAACAAAGAAACAACAACCATGTCATATGCATGTTCTTGTTGTCACAATCATCAGCTGGAGTGCCCATGAACTCCAATAGAGGGCACTCCATTCAGAACTCTGGCATCTTGTATTTCCATTCCCAACTCCATTTCCCATAATCCCGTGCTTAGGGCTAATAACCACCATGTGTTCCCCATTACCACTCCCCTATATAATCTGTGTTTGGACTCTCTAATAGGGCGAAGTCTTGTTTAGTTCTGTCTGGTATTTCTGAGTGGTTTCCTAGTGTTTGCTCCTTCCGTGTATGACTTTGGATTAGGGCTGTAGCTATCGAATATTTTAGTAATCGAGTATTCTACCAAAAATTCCATCGATTAATCGAGTAATCGGATAAAATTTGTTTTTGCTTAATTAAAGTGCAATATTAATTATGCAAGAGAAAATAACACTCCTGGGTCACTTAAAAGAACAACTAAGTTTCCTTTTTTAGATTTGTATTTTATTTATTTTTTAAATGCATAAAATGCAATGCATACATCAAAAATAAGCATTTAATTATTACCCATTGTTTCTCTGTCTTTACTTGTACTGTGAACAATGACAATAAAGTTGACAGATGAATTAAGTACATTTAAGTGCCATTCAGTTGGGGTTTTAAATAAAGCATTTTCTGAGATGCACATTAAACACATAAAACATTAATGTATCTTTTAATTATTTAAAATTTACTTTACTTTTTGGTAAACAGAGGGGATTTACTATAAAAAAATAAAACATGGAAGAAATGTTGTGTGATTAAAACTAAAAAAAGTAAGATTTTTTTTTTTTTTTAGTAGTAGGCTATGTACATTCTGCTGAACAACAGTCTTTAACCGGACTTTTATTTTGACGGGTTGGCGTGCCTTTACAGTGTGATGTGACCCTAGTTTTATTCAACTCAAACTGTCAAATGCTCATGAAGTGACTGTCAGAGCAGTTCTGGAGATGTTGTTCATGTCTTCACGTCTTATTTAGAGAGACAGCAGACGCTGAATTCACCGCGAGCTTCATGCGCGCTTCAGTGTGTTTAATGAATGAAGACGCGCTTCTGCTCCATTCCTTAACAAAGACACGCAGAACATGCAGGATTCATATTTAAACAGACTATTCCGGCTTAATATTTACAGATATTAGTCCATATCGTGATTTGATGTAAGTGCAATGAGCTATTTTTGATGAATTCATTCAAAATTTGGTAAATTCCTTGCCATTCCGCGTTAAACTGTAAATTCCGTTTTTATGACTGGATTCCGCGATTCCCTCCGTGTTTTCTGCATCGCGGAAATCAGAGGGCCCTAGTTGTGGTATGCCAGCTCTATCTTGCAATGGACACACGCCACGAGGTTCTCTTTACGTTTGCCCGCGCACTCATATCAAAACACTGCTGACTCCTTGCAGTATGCGACTTCCGACGCAGAGCTTGTTTCTCCTTCCGCTTTGTGGGTGACGTAATCGTGTTGTCACATTAAAAAAAAAATCATTGCCAAAGAACCTGATGTGAGATTTAAAATAAATTAAAAGTAATCGAGTTACTCAAGGAATCGTTTCAGCCCTACTTTGGATTGTTTATACTGACTGTGAGTCTCTGCTGCCTGCCCCAAGCTCTGCTTGTAATTGTTATTGATTCTGGATATCCCTTGACACACCTGACGCTGTTACCTGAATTCTTTAATAAACTACTGCATATGGATCCGACCGTTTCTGACTCCATGTTACAGAAGACTTCGCCATATCAGGATCCAGCAGTCTGGTATCCTCTCATTACCTAGATATCTGTTCCCACCCCTATGTCAATAGGTGCGTTTACATGGACACTTTTTTTTCTTCCATCGGATTGAATTCAATCTGATTGACGAATCCGAACGTAGTGTTTACATGAACACTGAATAAAGTGTTTGGGTTGATATGTGCGTTTACATGTCACAGGCTTCTGATCGGATTTACTCTTTTGACATGCCCACACTGCATGAATATACCCGCTGCTGTCGCATGCTGTTTTAAAAAGCACACAAGATATTTATCTACTTCGGGTCATAATTAGGCGACAACAACCACATGAACTGTTGTGCTGCTTAACGTTACTTAAAAAAAAAATGTAAAATTGTCCCTTCCCGCACCCAAAACTAGTCTTCTAGGACTGGTGGAACGTGGTCCTGTTCCACTTCACATACGCTGAGTGCAAGGGGACACTTTAGTCATCAGGAAGAACAGCTCGTTCAGCGGGCCATGCGTCATTACGCTGTGTCTACGTCACTGCGAATGCACAGTACTTTCCCGTTTCGGTTTTCAATCCGATCAAATGTTTACATGTCCACTCGCTTGGATTACAAAAGGGATTATCCATCCCTTACAATCCCATAAAAATATTTTGTTGGATCGAGCCAATTCAATCTGATTGACGTGTTTACATGTGACTTTTTTATTCTGATTGTGCTTCTAGTCCTAGAACGATTGGATTAGTAGTGTCCATGTAAACGCAGCTCGTGTTTCAGCTACCCAGCACAACCATGGACCCAGTAGACCAGCTATTAAGTCTTCGTCAAGGAGGACTATTTGTTGAGGAGTATGTTCACTGGTTCTGTGAGTTGTCTTATCAAGTACCATTTCATGATGAAGTTTTGTTTAAGGACTTGTTCTGTTTTGGACATAATGAACCATCAAAATCATGGTTGCCTGAGGGAAATTTATCTGTAGTTTAAGAGACATTATGGACTGTGCTCTCTTGTTATGTGGTTCTCCTTTCACTGTGGGAGAGGCAGAGGACCTTAAAGTCCCTAAGTCTTCTCACAAAATGGCTGCCAGGCCAGAGGATGTTCACAAAATGGCCGCTGCTCCCTGAGACTCATCCTGTCATGGCTGCCACAGAGCCTTTGCACAAGATGGCTGCCAGCCCAGCCCCACTGCATGAGATGGCCGCCAGCCCAGCGCCACTGCACAAGATGGCTGCCAGCCCAGCACCTCTGCACAAGATGGCCACCAGCCCAACACCCCTACACAAAATGGCAGGCACAATTGTTCCCCACTTAAGCCCAGTAAGGGCTCCTGTTCCCCATTCAAGCCCAGGAAGGGCTCCTTTTGCCCAGTTAAGCCCAGGAAGGGCTCCTTTTCCCCATGTTAGGCCAAGGGGGTCTTCTGTTCTCCATGTTAGGCCCAAGAAGGGCTGCAGGTCCACGTGATCCACCCTGGGTTCCTTCTGCACCAGTCCCCGGCCTCTCCACTTCCGCACGGACCTGGAACTCCATCCCTCCCCATGTTCTGCCTCTGCTCCGCCGTCCTCCTAGATTGTTTAGAGCATCTGGAAGCTGATGCTTGGGGGGGGGGCTATGTCACAGTAATCAGTTGGAGTGCCCATGAACTCCAATATAGGGCACTCCACTAAGGACTCTGGTATCTTGTATTTCCATTACCAACTCCATTTCCCATAATCCCGTGCTTAGGGCTAATAACCACCAGGTGTTCCCCATTACCTCTCCCCTATATAAACTGTGTTTGGACTCTCTATAGGGCAATGTCTTGTTTAGTTCTGTCCTGCATTTCCAAGCGTTTCCCTAGTGTTTGTTACTTCCATGTGTGACTTTGGATTGTTTATAACGACTGTGATTCTCTGCTGCCTGCCCCGACCTCTGCGTTTTATTATTATTGATTGTGGATATCCCTTGACACACCTGACGGTGTTACCTGAATTCTGCCTGTCTGACCATTCTCTTTAATAAACTACTGCATATGGATCCGACCTTCTGACTCCATGTTACACCTGTTCCTGTTCACCCTCATTTGGTTTAGTTCCTGTTCTAGTTATTATTTAATATTCATTCATTCAGTTCACCTGTGCTGATTAATCATCTTGTTTGCTCCTTTTTTCCTTGTCCTTATAAACCCTCAGTTTTGTTCTTTTCTTCATTCTGAAATAATGTTAATTTAATTGGACAATGTGTGTTGCTGTTTATTAAAAACTCCTTGCTTCTTCGTGCACCATTACTACAGCCACGACCCCCAAACACAAAGATGAACTTGGCTAAAGATTTCCTTCTAAATATCCAGCATGAGGGATGGGCTTTGGAGGAGTATGTGGAGTTTTTTGAGCATGTTTCATCTAGTTAATTTGAGTGATGGGATTAAAAGTTGATAATTTGTTTAGTTTATTGTCTTCTGGCAATTGCTGCAGACCCGTAGCAGATTTTATTAATAAGGTGCTAGCCATAAATGGTTCCAAGTTCTTTGTAGATGTGGAGGATTCACATCCTCCTCCCACCCAGATGAGTCCATTCTCTCCTTTCCTTCTACACTTCCCCAAGTCCTATAAAGCTCCTCCCTAGTACTCAGCCCAGGATTGACAGTCTACCTGCTGTCAAGCCTGCCAGCCGCCGCTAAATTAGGCACACCAGCTGCTGCTGACCCAGGCCCCTCGGCCATCACTGGCTCCACGCTTTTGGACATGGCGCTGCCTCCAGAGTTCTCTGCCCCATCATCTCTCCACATTCCACTTCAGAAAGCTCTCCTTCATTTCCGCTGGTCCCATCCAGCTCTCCATCATCTCATAAGTCTCTTTTGCCAACGCTGGCCCTGTCCAGCCCTCTGTCTCCTGAGTCCCCAGAGTTTGTCAGCTCTGTGCCCCCAGAGCCCGCTCCACAAAAGTGCCCTCTAGGTTTCCCACCTGGATTTATTTTTCTTCCCCCATAATTTTTTTTTTTTTTTTTTTTTTTTTGGCAAATACCCTTGGCCAAGCCATCTAAGGCAATGGAGGATCCACCATGGCCTCCTAAGTCCCCTCATCCACCATGGCCTCTGGAGTCTTCTTGTTCTGTCTTGTTCTGTTCTTCATCCTGGATTAATGGGGTCATATGATGCTGTTTTTAAAGATCATTATTTATTTTTTAGTAGCATTTGGACCAATCAGACACATTATAGTTAAGAAATAATATCTAACACCTCTTCATCTAACCACATGGTCTATGGACCCTTCCACCCCAAAATGCAACTGTCACCTCAAAAAAGGCAGAACAGGCCTCTGGTTCCATAGTAATCAAAGGCACACTATCTGATAAGACTTTAGGTTTATGACACCCAGGAATGTGGCTAAGCAACTCTTAACTCAAGTGTTTCAAAATCAGGTACATAAAAAAGAGACTCTTCTCTAATGAATTCATAGAAAAACCTTTCTTTGAATTCATTCACATATACTTTAGGGCATTGTGTATGCTGTTACTGTTCTTGTGCATTGTGTTTTGTGTATTGTATATGTTTTATACATGCTTAAGATGGATCACTAGTTAATATAACCTCATCTATATGATGTTTGGTATCTATGAGTTCGTATTTTCATGATCAAAATAAGAGTGTATATTACATGTTGATGCCTATGCAACAAATTATTTTTATAAGAATCTTAAAGATTCTTCTCTTGAATCCCCCAATCTAATTTTATATGCTAGCTACCATACTAGAAACAAAGAGTTGTAAAACTTCCCTCCAAAAGGTACCATTCAACATTGGCTCACTTGAATCCAGAGGGTGTGACAATGACACAATATATAGATCACTGATCACCAGATCGGGACATTTGTTTTAGATTCAGGAATTCCAGGAGAAGATGCTGAGCTAAGAGCTATAAAATCCGCCTGCGCCTGGGCCAGATCTCTCTTGTGTTTTACTTGACAGGTGAGTTGTTTTGATTTGTATCTTTACAGAAAATGTATGCTATTATAATGATCAACAAGATTAGTATTGTGGGGTATACACGCCAAAGGCGGGGCATCGCATCTCTAGACCTGGGCGAGGATCTTTGCATTGACTTTGTATGTAATCTACACGCGCAAATTGTTTACTCGCATTAAATAAATGATTTATTTTTCCATCTGATTGATGGCTGTTAGCGGTTCGATAGAAGACAACAAATCCCATTATTCCATGCTCCTTCTTAGCGTCATCAAACCACACGATTGTTATTGTTTTGGTAGTGTGCCCTCTAGTGGCAGGTCCTGCAACCTGTACCTTTAAGTATCATATGCACATTTTACAAAGGTGTGTTTGAACTAAGAAACTGATGTTTCCTTCAGGCTGTAGATCTGCTCAATATCTAATTGTATGACAGTATCGTAGCAAAGTCAGAATTACCTCCTCTCGTAGGTTCAAGAAACAGTTGTCCATAAAATGTATTGCTGTTCTGTTGTAAGTAATCTTAAAGATTACTAAATGCATATACTTTTGGAAGGCCAAAATAAAGTGCTTTTGTTTTCGCATCACAAAAAGCATCTCCCTGACATGGCTGCTTCAACACTAATTGCAGTTACTGAAACCATGCCTTATTTCTTTGCATGAATATTTGGGTGGCTTTACACAAATATTGCCACATTGTGATGTAGAAATGTGGTGGCATGTTTGAATGAGCCATTTTGGGGTGTGTGGCATGCTCCTAACTTAGAATATCTCTTTGGTTTTGAGACTTTAGTCTTTTTAACTTCAGGGATCTTATCTATGCACAATCAACTTGTAACACTCCAAAGAGAAAGAAAAACTTAAAATTGCATCATATGACCCCTTTAATGTTAATGTCAATGGTCAATGTGGGTTTATTTTTATCAAAAAAGCACCTTTACTGCACCTCTACTCCTTCTTCGTGCATCATTACAACAACAACAAAAGTGTGACAAACCACTTACAATAGCTCACCAAAGTAACACTTTGACACCTACGCATCCTTGTTTGAAAGATCACAAACAATTATATTTTCTGTATTATAATTTACAGTAGACTTTGATCTATTAACAATTTGGTATGAAATCTTATCTACTAACTTTGTATACTGAAGCGAAGCTATAATTTTTCAGTTTTTGCTAAATTATTTAAATAAACGTGCACCTTATGGTGTGCCTGTGTGCAATAGATTAAACATAATTTATCAATCCCAGTTATTTCAGAATCTGTAAGTGTTTTAGCAAGTTGACTGTCATGACTGTCTTATGTACTGTATATTCAGCAGGACTGTGAGTGTGATATTGTTTTTATTTAACCATATTTCTACAGTAAAACAATTATTTATTTACTGTTTGATCACACTCTTCATCATCCTCAAAGACAAAATGGAATCCCAGTTATTTCAGAATCTGTAAGTGTTTTAGCAAGTTATGGCTGTCTTAATCTGATTCACACTCTGCATCATCCTATAACTGTGACAAAATGACAAAACTTTGATATAGAAAAATGTATAATGCATGCAGTGTTGCAAGACTGCTGACATCCATTCATGTGATATAATTTTCTCATGAGCAATCATAAGTGAATTTAATACATTGCTGTCTTATATATATATATATATATATATATATATATATATATATATATATATATATATATATATATATACATATATATATATATATATATATACATATATATTCAGCAGGACTGTGAGGGTAATACTGATTTTATTTAACAATATTTTTACACTAAAACAAGTATTTATTTACTGTTTGATTTAAAATCACTTGTACACATTGACAAGTTTTTTTTTTTTTTTTTTTTTTTTTTTTTGTGAATCAATTGTTCTGAAAAAGATCCAGCAGAGGTGTGTCTCAGGCTGAAGCTCATTTAGAAACTGCGCACAGAATCTATTAGAGGGTGAATGGGGGTCGTGTGGAAGGTCGCACAGTAGTTTGAAAGAAAGGAATGTAACAGCTAATAGCTGGGAGGCTCATACAAACAGGTGAAGCAAAACCAGTTGGAGCAGCAGCTGAGTTTTCATTATATAACTGTCTTTATACCCAGTATTATCATTATTAGCATTGCACTAGTGTGACAGACACCTATAATCTACATCCATTACATCTAAAATACCACAGAATTGTCATAAAAAGGCTCATTGTCTTTTTAGAAAACTGAAGCAAAATGAATCTGCATGCATTGTGAACAGAGCCCAGTAAAGCTTACCCTTCAAGAGGTCTTCAGGGAGAGATATAAAGATTGCCACTGATAGAATTAATCAACAGGGTGAGATATGAATCCTGAAGATATTGTAGATAACTGGCAGAATTATGGACATAATCTTCAGATCCAGTAAAGCACCTTGGCTGAATGAAAATCATGGTTATAAGTGGAACAAGTTTGCAGTGAACCTTCCTTATCTTTTTGAATTTTTATTCAAAGTAACTTTCAAGTGTGATATTAAAGGGGTAATATGATGCGATTCCAAGTTCTCCTTTCACTTTGGAGTGTTACAAGCTTTTGGTGCATAAAGAGGATCATAAAGTTGCAAAGAGTAAGTCTTAAATACAAAGAGATATTCTTTATAAAAGTTAAGACTCTACATCACTATTTGACAACATTGGCATTGACAGACGCCACTCAAATTTTCATGCAAAGAAAAAAGGTGTCCATCCATCCATCATCTTCCGCTTATCCGGGGCCGGGTCGCGGGGGCAACAGTCTAAGCAGAGACGCCCAGAGTTCCCTCTCCCTGGCCACTTCTTCCAGCTCTTCCGGGGGGACCCCGAGGCGTTCCCAGGCCAGCCTATCTCTAAGGGAGCGCCCAGCCACCCGACGGAGAAAGCTCATTTCAGCCGCCTGTATCCAGGATCTTGTCCTTTCGGTCATGACCCACAGCTCATGACCATAGGTGAGAGTAGGAACGTAGATTGACCGGTAAATTGAGAGCTTTGCCTTACAGCTCAGCTCCTTCTTGACCACGACAGACCGGTACAGCGACTGCATTACTGCAGAAGCTGCACCGATCCGTCTGTCAATCTCACGTTCCATCCTTCCCTCACTCGTGAACAAGACCCCAAGGTACCTGAACTCCTCCACTTGAGGCAGGAACTCTCCAACAACCTGAAGTGGGCAATCCACCCTTTTCCGACTGAGAACCATGGCCTCGGACTTGAAGGTACTGATTCTCATCCCAGCCGATTCACACTCGGCTGCAAACCGTCCCAGTGCACGCTGAAGGTCCTGGTCTGAGGATGCCAACACGACAACATCATCCGCAAAAAGCAGCAACGAAATCGTATGGTCCCCAAACCGGACACTCTCCGGCCCTTAGCTGCGCCTAGAAATTCTGTCCATAAAAAATATGAACAGAACCGGTGACAAAGGGGAGCCCTGCCAGAGTCCAACATGCACCGGGAACAGGTCTGACTTACTGCCGGCAATGCGAACCAAACTCTCGCTCCGGTCGTACAGGGACCGAACAGCCCTAAGTAGGGAGCCGCCGACCCCATACTCCCGGAGCACCCTCCACAGGATGTAGCGAGGAACACGGTCGAATGCCTTCTCCAAGTCCACAAAACACATGTGGACTGGTTGGGCAAACTCCCATGAACCCTCCAGCACCCTGGAAAGGGTATAGAGCTGGTCCAGTGTTCCATGACCGGGACGAAAACCACACTGTTCCTCCTGAATCCGAGGTTCCACTATCGGCCGAATTCTCCTCTCCAGTACCCTGGCATAGACTTTCCCAGGGAGGCTGAGAAGTGTGATCCCCCTATAGTTGGAACACACTCTCCTGTCCCCCTTCTTGAAAAGAGGGACCACCACCCCGGTCTGCCAGTCCAGAGGTACTGTCCCCAACCGCCATGCGATGTTGCAGAGGCGTGTCAGCCAAGACAGCCCCACAACATCCAGAGACTTGAGGTACTCGGGGCGGATCTCATCCACCCCCGGTGCCTTGCCACCGAGGAGCTTTTTTTTTTTTCGTTGGCGGGGAAGGAGGCTGAGCTTGTGCGGGAGGTCGAGAGGTACCGACTAGAGATAGTCGGGCTCACCTCAACGCACAGCTTGGGCTCTGGAACCACACTTCTTGAGAAAAAAGGTGTAACTTTTATTATCGCTGTTGCAGCCTAGTTTTCTGGAACAGTTCAATCTAAATATGTGTGCAACGTATTTTAATTGTTGTTTGTTGTTTCTCCAATCACAAATTTATACATGGTTTATGTTTACATAGCGCGATAGACAACACAATGCATAAAAAGAGTGTACAGTAATTCATTATAATTAGTATTTAAGTCCCCAGAAGTTAATGCTGTAACTTACATTTTAAACACAATGTTTTGACCTGTCAACAAAACCAGCATTGTGGAAAGTTACTTTTAAAAGTACTGAATACTGATTCTGTTTTTGTGCAGGTGAGGTGAGTAAATATATGTTCATATTTAGTCTAAAGCGTTAAAAAAACATGATGTTCACACAGCACACACAACATCTCTGCACCTACTCCTGATTTCTCTCAACATGGGAACACGAGAGCTGTCAGTCAAGACATTGGGAACAAAGTTACTGGAGTTACTTATTTGAAAAAGTAACTCAGATATTTCCTTCAAAAAAAAAAAAAAAAAAAAAAAAATGTGCTTTTCCATCCATGCTTGTTTCAGTCCTGAATAGGCCAGTGTGTCTGAGCAAATGCTTAAATGAGTCATTGCTAAAGATGTTTTCAATTGTTGCCACCTACTGGATAAACAATGTAAACTATAGAAAGGCTTGCTGAGAAATTAAACTAATGTAAAAAGTATATGAAATTCTGGTTGGATTGTATTTGTATTTCAGTCATGACAACTCTTGCGATAGTTTTATCATACTGGTGAATGATAGTGCTAATGTATTTGGTGCCACGCACTAAGTATGCAGCTGCAAAAAAAAGTATGTACCTACTAATAGAAACATGTAATAAATACTGCTTTTGCATGGACAGGCACAGGATATCTAGACATGTGGAGCTGGGGAGGTGGAGGGTTTCAGAGGAACTCTTCAAAACCACTGGCTGCAGAATCAGCAGAGACCAATCAGCTTGTCCTCTGCAGTCCCTGATTGCAGATAAAGGACAAGCGTCTCCCAGATTTCCATGAATGAATTGGATATTTAATTGACTCTGTAAATTTAAATTTAGTCTTATCTGCTTTAATCGACTCTTACATGCACTCAGTGTTCCACAGATAAATAATATCTAGTCAGGGAAGAAAAATTGCTGTTTGACTGACAATAAACGTGCAGATATATTATCTACAGGTATGGATCAGGAAATCATTGCACCATATGCTGGAGCCTTGGACAAATGATTTTAAATAAGGCTGCTGTCTCTGTCCCCTTGAAGATTAAAAAAAAGCATAGCTTGCAGTGTCTTGTGAATAATGATCCCATGGATGTGATTTAGCTATACAACACACATGCAGTGAATGGAGAGAGGAAAGGTCATATTCACACAGGCCCTCTTGAATTATAATGAGACCTCCTGTTTTTTTTTTTTTCTACCTCTTTTTCATACTCGTTTTCCCTTTTCTTCTATTGCGGTTGTGTCTCATTAAACAATGTATATAGCGCTGTTGCAGATCTCTGAGTGAGTCTACTATTTTCTCTAACTGATCCACAGTCTTTTATGTTCTTTTGACAGTGTGCTTTTTTGGCGTCGACAAGGCTGTCAGAAGCAATGTTTGTAGAAAAAAAAAACGTTGTAAGTATGGCAATTTCATGGCTATGCATCTTTAGTGAGGTACAAGTGCACAACTGACAATGAATAGAGTTTTTAATGCAGTCTGAACTTTAAATGCAGATTGTTCAAATGCACATCATTATTCATTACACTGTTCTTTATTGCACTTTCAATACGATTATGTCAGCATAGTAGATACAATAATACAGTTATTTTAAAATACAGCTATTACGATGGAAGAAAATCAAGTGCCTTGGAGTGAATGTGTACTCTCTTAAATTCATGAGCCCTTTTTCCCAGTGTTGCAAAACCCCCACTTTATCATGCATTGGCTTTCGTGAGCATTATTGGCGCTTGTATTTACTGTGGAGGTTGCAGAAACCAACATGTCAACCAACTGTAGAGAGGTAATGGATTTCTACTCTGAGCTAATCATGTCTGCAGCCCTGCTCACAAATAGGTTCTAATTCAGCTCTGTACTGGGAAGCCAATTTACTCCAGGGGAACAGTCTACAGCTAACCAACCATAAGGAACAGGTTGTCAAAAAGACAGCAAGAAAGACTGAACCATGTTATGCTCTTGTTAAGCTCAACTGGATCTTGAAAATAACTGTTGATATCAAAAAGTTAGTTGAATTGAGCACTTAAATTTGACTAAGATAATTTGCCCACCTATGGGCAAATTATGGCAGTCAAAAAATTACTATAAAACTTGTGACATATAAAAAAACCCTAACCTAACTTTTTATTTGACAAATAAAAAAGGTACCATACCATGAAATATGTAAACAAACAAGTTAATTAATTATTTATTTAAATAATTAATTATGTTACTTAGCTAGTTAATGTTTTTACATGATGGTTACATAATCCAAATATAACCAAATTCTGATTAATATGGGATAGACTATGCCTAATTCTAAAGGTATTTGATATTAAATTATTTTTGGGTTTCTAATTTCAAGAATAATTCAGAATGGGGATCATCTAAAGTTAGTATTATTAGGAAGTTAAATAATCTTCACATTTACAGCGAAAGGAAAAAGGAAAGAAGAGGTTTAAGAAAGATTATGCACAATGAATAAAGCATTGCACCAGATCATCTTTATTTATGAATATTTATTTATGTGACATTCAAAGTGTCTTTTTCATTTCTCACATTCTTTTAACACTGCTCATAACAGAATATTTTATTTGTCATTTTCTGCATAACTGAATAATAATTATTTTAAATGAATGGTAATGCTTAACAATTAATGTACTGGATATAGTGCATAGAGGTAATAAATACTGATAATGCAGTTTTTAGTATACTACCATATTTATACAGAATTTCAGGGCAGGTTTTGGAGCTGATTATACAGTGCTAAAATGATTTTTGATGTTGTTAGTAGACCTTTGCAGTGGCAAGAATGTGGTCACAATGAAAAAAAAAAAAAAATGAGATCATAAACCCTTGCATATATGTAGTTCTCTGCACATGTAAATCATCTGCAACAAGTTATCTGTAAGGAAAACAAACATTAACATATCTGAGAAACAGCAGCCTTGGACAAATAAGAGTCGGCTAAACATATGCAAAAGTCTCACTGAGTGGATCTTTAACTTCTTTTGTTCTGGAAGTAACAAACCTTAAACTTAAAAGAATGACAATTTACCTTCAGATGTCTGTGTCACTGAATCAGATTCACTTTTATATTCAGGTAAGTTACTATAAATATACTGACTTTAGCTTTCTTGATAGGCATGATTTTCTTCAAAATGTTTCTCTGCCATGACAGTAAAAAACCTGAAAGAGAAAAGTGTATACATTTCTGATTGATTACAGAATGCATTTGGCATGTAAAACATTACAGCTAATACTGATACTTTACAATATATACTCTACCATTCAAAAGTTGCAGTATGAGTTGCAGTACTGTGTGTGGACTGGCACATTAGATCGTTTGGAGAAGCCAACAGATAACCTATCCCAGGCTTCTGGCTTGGTTGCCTCGCTTGTTGAAGCCAATGTGCATAGACTTTTCATTTCAGGGCCTCTCCTGTGCAAGTAAAAGCACTGTTGGAAACCATCATGTCTTTCCATTCTAGGAAATTTAAATTAGACCCTCCATTGTCCTCACCAAGTGACAAAAGTCCATTTTGAGGGAATGCAAAAAGACCCTTCTGTCTTGGCAGGTGCAGAGCACTTTAAGTGGCATTCAGTGAGTGCTGGAGAAAAATTTGGTCAATGTGGATGGAGAATGCATTTGGACTGATGAGTTGGAAAGCAGGCATATTCAACATGGCCGGAAGTATAATAGTACATGACAGTTTGCGCATTGTCATATGGTGTCATTGTTCAGTGCTTGCTGCTGTTAAATGTTACTGATATGGAATGCTAATTTTTAGAAAGTGAAGGAATGAATGTTGTCATATGTACAATAAGTCTGTCCTCTTTGGAAAAGTGAAAATATCATGCTTTCTTCAACATCCACTACATTGCAACCCAATATAGCTCCAAGAGTTAGAGAATGCTGGCAGCACTGACATGGGATTGTGCTGAATTATTGTGGCGCCACCAAAGGCCTGTATCATTCTGATGGGAATACATGCTTGGTTAGTGTCTCTTTTCTACAGAAACCGACCTTGATGCTCGATTTGGTGTATAGTTTTTTCCACATATGATCTGGATGCGACATGAATACGCAGTGGAGACGTTGAGTAGATCACACAGGGGATCTTAAAATAGCTCTGACAAGATGATGAAACAAATTGGGTAGAATCAATCAAAATTAAGCTTGTAGCTCTTGCTTGACAAAACAAATAACTTGCAGGTTTATAGAAGCTCTGCTGGGAACCACTACAGCAAATGAAATGTATTTTCAACCCACAACAACTGGCTGTGTGTCGTTGGGTTGTTGAAGGACGGCGCACAATGGCAGATTTGTATTTATGCAAATGTGTGCTGACACCTTACACTGAAGCACATTAACCTGTGGGTTTTGTTCTTTGTACATGTGGGTGCAATACCTTTTTTTTTACATTTGGAATTTGTATAACATTAAACCACAGGTATAAAACACATGGATAACTTATCATTGCATAGATTTACATATTTAAGTTTTTTTTTTTTTTTTTTTTTTTTTTTTTTATGGTTAACATTCATAATGGTGTTTGTTAAACTATATATCTATATCTATAGAAACTATAGATATAAAACAATATATATCATGATTGTGATAAAATAAAGAGCTTATAGAGCAGATGACTCCTTGTGCTTTTGAATCGCGGTACTTTGATGTCATCGGTCTGTGCAGTGCCACTTCAAAACCAACTCATAGGCCAATGGTTCAATACGACAAATGGTTCACCAAATTAATTCAAAATGTGGATTAAGAAATGAATTGCCAATGTTCGTTGGTTTAAGTATAGTTTTACAGTTAGAATTCATTCAATTCAACAAGTCAAATGTGCTGAGTGGATGTTAAATGTAACTTGCAAACCCTTGTATATTCTGTTTGTAACCTTGTTGATCAAAATTCATATTATTTATATTATTAATATTATTATTGTTGTTGTTGTTGTTGCTGCTGCTGTTGGACCTCTTTAAAGTCATTGGCTTTAGTAAATAAATAAATTAAATAAATTAAATAGCAGGAAAAAGGGTCAAACATAAAGTTGAAAAGATGGATGAAATTATCATTTGTTATTTATTATAATAATACATAATGAAGTTCACATCAACATTTAAAGGGCAGTGACTCAAATTAACATGAAGTTCATTTATCAGGACTTCACAGCTGTCAGACACCAAAAAAAGAGATCAAACTAACTTCTAGAAAACAGAATCGTAGACCTTAGCTTTAATTTAAATATGTAAAGTCACAAGTCAATCTTAATATAGCTATGCTTACCCTTTATCATATAGATAGACAGATAAATAGATATTAAACATTATTATTATTATTATTATTATTATTATTATTATTATTATTATTATTATTATTATTATTATTATTATTATTATTACTATTATTATTATTAACAATAATAATATTAATAATAATCATTTTAGACTTCTATGCATTCATTTAGGAAGCTCTATCCGTATATCACGAAGGGAGAGGACTTTGCAGTGGTGCTGCATAAGAATGCCATTAATCTAAGCCATATTGAGGTCACCTCCACTTTATAAGCACCGGCTGAACAGCCAAGCTTTCACAGAAACATATTTGTAAAGTCTTACTGAGAGCTGACGTCAGTTGAGATGAACTGAGGAAAAAATCTCTAGCACCTTGTTATGTAATGGCTGGATGTTTGTTAAGCATTTGCCACTTACTCATTATCAAATGTATGAGTATATTTGGTAGGATGACATGTAGGATGACGTTGTATGTAGAACTTAAGTTATTGAATGAGGAGCATCAAGGCCATTTCCAATTCAGACTACTAGGAAATCTATAATGCTTAGCTTCCATATTTTCCATCCTTTCAGTCTTACTGTAAATAAAGAAATGCTGCAGCTCTCTAGAGAGCTGTAGGCAGATGTATAAATCAAAATCAATCAAATTGCTTCTCAATCAAGCATCTGCGCGTGGCGCTTTAGTCGGTTGAACGCATATGACGGGGCGCTGAGTGGAAAGCAGTGTGTAATCTGGGGGTGTTGTGGCTGCGGTTCAGCGGAAAATTAGTCCCAATGGGACGCCATCAGAGCATGTGTTTTACACAGCAGGCATAACAAGCCTTAAGTCAGACATTTGATTTGAACGTCCCATAGCAAGCAGGAGAACAAAATGGATATGTGTTACAGTCTTCTTGAGTATTTCATGCATCAAGATTGTATTGTTTACACAGTATTTTGTTTAGACAATGCTCTGTCTAGAGCTACAAATGAATGAGTTTTGGCAATTCCTTGTTGTAAATCCTTTGGTTTTTGCATAATTCTGCTGTAAAGAAACCCAGCACACTTTAAAAATCCCTCTTTTCATGAAGTACAAAATACATTTCTATTGTCCTTCCAAGTAATAGCAATTGCAATATTTTATGAGATAAACACAAGATAAAACTCAATATGTGAGCTGAGACCTCAACAATGCACAATCAATATCTGCATTATTTACTGAATTTGTGATAGATGCTCAGAGAATTTGTTGGTTATAAAAAAATAAAAAAATAAAAATCTTGTGAGTTCAAGCCTTTGAAAAAATTATTAATCGACACATACTGTAGAAACACTGGACATATTTCAGTCTCCTGATATTGTTGTTTTTAATGATATCGGTCACTTATCACCTCAATATTTTAGATCCCTAAACTCTTAACCTATCACCAGTTCTCAACAATATGAAAGATAAAGATGAAAGTACAGTCAGTTTACTTAACAAATTAATAAATTACGTTGCATTCTAAGTCTACATTCTAAGCCATTTGATAGCTTTGTGTAATGAAACTTTGGGTTGTAATTTCTAAAATCTTCATTGAAGGCAGTCACTCATTCAGAAATTTAATTCAAGCTTTATGTGGCAAACAGTTACAGTACATGTGAAAGCCAATGTTATTTAATTTCTTATAACTTTAATATGAATGTTTAAATGAGTGTGAGATTTAATCATTGCAGGGGATCATAATCACTGAATAAACGCTTATAACAGGGTCCTCACAAACTCATCGTATAATTTCATAAGACTTGACAAGGTGAATTTCTGATAAATGTTGCTCAAATTGAAACCTTCCAAATGGAAAATCATATAATGATGACAAAATTACCTCCTAATTTAATGGAGATAATGGCAATTTATGCTTAAGGTTTATCATTTAAAACAATGAGCTTGCCAGCACAAATTAAGTGAGAACAGGTTGTATATTCATATTGACTGTAACCAGTGATAAAATGCAAAAAAAAAAGCACCAATATCACATATTTCTGCATCTTAGATATTTGTTTATGCTGAATATTTAATCTCATTTGAGTTGATTACACTCCATAATGGGCCTCCCAGATCAACTAATTTTTATGCAGAAAATGTAATGCATATTCCATGAAATGCTTGAACAGAATTTCCATATTTCCTCATTTAAATACTGCAAGCTATGTTTCCTCTACCCAGCTGTGCAGCTGTGCATCATCCACACCCTTTAATAGCATGATTCACAATTTAAGTGTTTATGTATGATACCAGCAAGCCATCCTGTCAATGGAGACCAGTGAAATGCTTTTAAACCCTATGAGACTGTGGTTGGTTGTCAATTAATGTCTTCATGTATAAAATAACCTTTAATTATAAGCAAAAACACAGGTCTATTTGACACTAATAAGTACAACCACAATTACATCAGCTTAGAATCTGTTTTATTATTCACACCATGTCGAAAAGCATCCATTTGCGACACTACTCGCCACATATAATAACAAGACGCCATCACACGTGTGCCACCAGCATCTTGGAAACCTAATTCTCTATGACAATAAAGGGTTTACAACAAAAACAAAGGCAGATTGCACTTTTAATCTCCAGAAATAATCTTCTTGTTTTCCATTTTTCAGCCAGAATGAAGCTCCTGACACAGGTACCTGACTGCAGACTTTACAAGAAGCAATTTCTCTGTCAGACTTTGTCAAAATGCCAGACCCCAACAGGTGGCTAATATAATCTGCTCATGCACACGCAATTTGTGTGTGCTTGTAAAGCTTTTGGGATCCACTTTCCAAAGTAATGTTTACTTTTCATTTTTCATCGTTGCCTGAGATTGTTCAGAATAAGATAAAGCTGAAGTATCCGAAGCACAAATAAATAAACAAGTGCTTAAACGAGTGCAATCGTGACGTTAAACAAACATGCATCCAAATACGTCGGGGTGGGCGGATAAAAGAGAATCTCGCAAACAAGAGGCAGATAAGCAAGTCTTTGTGAAAGTACTTGCCGTTCACATTAAACAAATGAGAGAGATTTTCATCTTGCTTGTTGAAGGGTGCTAGTGGAGGGGTGATCTGAACACATGCTTCGAAAAAAGATCGCTGTTATGTAAACGACAGGTTGGGAGATGCCGTCTCCTCCAGATGATTTACCCAGGCAATTTGTTGCCTTCTGCAGCAGCGGAATCAGACAGATTGGCTTAGGGTGGAATTAGATATCAGGTTTGGGAGGGACAGCCGAGCGTCTTTCATCACAAATTGCTGATGCTTTTATTTTTTTTTGCAGGAGGCTTTCAGAGGATGAGCTGTGGACGCTTCTTATTTATTTCTGCATCTGACAGGAAAGTCAGATGTTCCCAAACTCTTTGCAGTAAGTGAGTTAAAGGATTAGCTCACCCCAAAATGAAAATTCATAAATTCTCTCCCACATGACTCTCCCTTTCTTCCTGTGACAAACCAAATGGAGAAATTCGAAACAATGTGCTGCTCTTTCATTTGCTGCTTTCACAATATTAAGCTTCCAAAGGGATGCACAAGCCTACCTTAAAAGTATTGTTAATGGATCATAATAGTAGTCTAGCTGCATTTCAAGGGCCAGATTTACTACATGGAACAAATTACAGTGAGACCACATTCCCATAAAAGGACAGATTGGAGTGAAAAGTACCTGGATTTTTCTGAGAAACAGATTAATGTGTCATGTATGTTCTGTTTTTGTTTCGTTCTAGTATTCCTTTTTTCTATACCTGATCCTTTTTCCTATTTTCCTGTTTATTTTTCTTTTCTTTTTTTTCTTACTGCCATTTCCTATTTATTTTCCATTGCTTCTGATTTGAGTTACCCACCTTTACCCTGTTTTGTTGGTTATGTCCCTGTGTATTTATGCTGTTATGCATGCTATCGGAAATTAGCTTGACGCATTCAAGTGCTTTGTTTTTGGAAAGAACAAAATGTAACATCCCATCGGTTGACAATCATATAAACATTAGCCTCGCTAGATGGCTATTTCAGTCAAACACATGCTTATTTCAGTGTTCATGAAACATACTGTACAATATTATTCAAATTGTTCATAGCTTATACATGCAATACTTTAGTGACAAGACAAAGTGATGAAGTTGCTATGGAAATAATATTAATAATAAAAACTATTAAATAATCGCACTGACAGCAGCAAATTTATTATGAAGAGATTGCATGATTAAGTCTATTAAAATATATTCAGAATGATCTCGAATTCAAGACATGGTGGCAGAAAATATTTATATCACTTCACATAGTTAATACATTTCAGAGAGATTTTCTTTATTTCACATTTAAGGTACCTTTTTATTTTAAAAATAATTTCAAACATCATTTTTCAGTGTTTCATGTATAATATATTGAAACATTATTTTCACATGTATGACTGATGCATCAGTTCAGCTGATATTTACTCTAAATATATTAACTTAGCTGTTTTGAATACTTTATATTTAATGTGTTCATTTATGTTCAATAATAGTGTTAAACTGTTAGTGTTAAACTGTTATATATATATAGTGCATGCACATTTTTTCCAAGTAATTGAACTGAAAAGTTCTTATTCAGAAAAATATGTTTCTTCACAAACTGGACCCTCTACTACTCTTCATTACCAACTTACATTTTTGTCATTCTGTTTTTTATTATATATATTTTTTTAAGGTCAATGTGGAGCTTCAATCCTCATTATATTGAAAATTGAAGCCAGACTATTTTTAAACAAATTGTGACATGGAACAAAAAGAGTCATGGAGCAGACTGGAACAGCATTAGAGTGTTTAACTAAAGAATAAAGAAATAGTTTCCCTTTCGATACTTCACTCATACTGCGTATGGGGAAAAGCTCCTTTTTTCCTTGATACTGAAGCCTTTTTTCAATAACGCAGTGCAACTGCACTGCCATTGGTTTAATCTGTAAACTTTTTTAAACCAATGACAGCGCTGCGTAGCTGCGCGAGCCTGTGGCGATGCAGCGCGCCAAAGCCCGCCAGAATGGGCGGGGCGAATGGCTATATAAGCAGGCAATCGCCAGAGGAAATCAGATCTTACTCCTTCAGCGACGACTTCACTTCGTTGGATCTCTGCTGAACGCCTTCGCCTGGAACGAGCTCTCGCCGTCGAAGAGGCACCGCAGCGGACCAGCTGAGACCGCCGACCGCCTGCAGCGCCGGCGTACTCGCAGACAGCCGCTCTCAGCGCCGATCTCGGGCCGCCCGCTTCCCGCTTCCGGCCGCTTCTCAGCGATCTCCTGCCGCCATCCGGCGATCCTAAAAGAGCTTTTTCCAGCGGTTTTCACCGCTCTAAAAGAGCGTTTCTAACGCCGTTTTAACGGCGACGGCCATGCCGCGCCACAGCTGTGGCACATGCAGAGCCCCTCTGCATGAGGACGACGGCCATGGTGAGTGTGTTTTCTGCCTGGGTAAACCCCATGCTGAGGCTGCACTCACTGAGACTTCATGCTGCTTTTGTGAAAGCATGAGTCTCGCCTCTCTGCGCTCGCGGATTGCTTTCTTTAATGAAAGTAATCCCGCCCCTTGCGCCCTCCCGTCTTTTTCCTCCCGCGAGCCGGCCAGGAAAAGACAGCGGGGAAGAGGGGCCCAGCGCCCGGATTTGGGTGAGCTCATGCCGGCTCAGCGCCCGCGTGCCTCACCCTCTCCAATGAGAGAGCCGTCCCCTGTCCTCTTCTCACGCCCAGAGCAGCGTCCCTCGGCTGAAGCGAGCGACCTCGTCTCTTTTGGCGGATCGGAGGACGAGCCGCTTGACGACTCCATGTCACTCGCGGCTTCTGAAACGGAGGACTGGGCCGGCGATTCTGACCCCGCCCACCTGCCGTCACTGGAGCCCATCGACGCCAGAGCTGGGATGGATGCCGAGCTTCTCCGCATCCTCTCCAAGGCTGTTGAGGAACTCCATTTGGAGTGGGCCCCCCCTGAAGAGCCGACACGCAGCAGGCTGGACGAGTGGTACCTGCCAGGACGCCGCCAGGCCCCCCGCCAGCGACCGGCCCCATTCTTCCCTGAGGTTCATGACGAGCTGACAAAGTCGTGGCGCGCCCCCTACTCGGCCCGCCTACGCACTTCCTCTGCAGCTCTCAGCTCAGTAGATGGCTCTCAGGAGAAGGGCTATGAGCAATTGCCGCCCCTGGATGAGGCCGTGGCTGCTCACCTCTGTCCCCCCGCGGCTGTGGGGTGGAAAAATAAGAGAGCCCTTCCTTCCAAGCCCTGCAGGACGACCTCTGCCATGGCTGGCAGGGCCTACACTTCTGCGGGCCAAGCCGCTTCATCTCTGCACACCATGGCCATATTGCAGGTGTTCCAGGCAAAGCTTCTCCGTTCCCTGGATGAGTCTAGCTCTAGTGAACCTGCTTTCCGTGACCTCCGCAGCGCCACTGATCTGGCTCTGCGCGCCACGAAAGCCATGGCCCAGGCCATCGGACGATCCATGGCCAACCTGGTTGTGCTGGAGCGCCACCTCTGGCTCAACCTAACAGAGATTAAGGAGAGCGACAAAGTGGCCTTTCTCGATGCCCCAGTCTCTCCATGCGGCCTCTTCGGACCAGCGGTAGAAGGGTTTACAGAACGCTTCACTGCAGCACAGAAGTCGTCCCAAGCCATGCGACACTTCCTGCCCAAGCGTTCCACCTCTGCCCCGAGTCGCCCCAGGACTGCGCCGACTCAGCACCAGAGCAAACCTGCCCCTTCTACCCCCCAGGCGGCACCCCCTAAGGAGCAGCACCCAGCTCGCCCCACTAGGCGCGCTAAACCGCCTAGACGTCAGGGCCCCCGGCAAAGGATTGTGCTGGACCCGACGCCCTCTAAATCCTCCTGATCGTTGGGGAAGAAAGAGGAAGGGGCAAAGTCCCGCTGCGGCCGGACCACCCCAGAAGCTCTCTCGCCTGTCTGCTGTGCGACCTGGGCCCACTGTTGTTGCGTCCACGCAAAGCGCCGTTGTTATGGCGAACACAATAAATATTTCACATTTTCAAAAAGAGAGCACTTTTCCTCTTCCACACTCGTCGGTGTTCAGGCCCCTGATCAGCGGTCTGCCATCCGACACTATCCAGCCCCTTGTCACGCGGGCCGAGGCCTGGCAGGCCATCCCCGGAGTGTCCAAGTGGGTGTTGGGGATAATAAAACACGGATACTCACTGCAGTTCGCCCGAAGACCCCCGCGTTTTCGCGGAGTGATTCCCACCTCGGTAGAGCCGGACGATGCTCAGGTCCTCCGCACCGAAGTGATGACGCTGTTAAGGAAGGGAGCCATAGAGATAGTTCCTCCCTCAGACAGCGGGTCGGGGTTCTACAGCCGTTATTTCCTTGTCCCCAAGAAAGATGGCGGTCTCAGACCCATCTTAGACCTCAGACACCTGAACCTTTCCCTCATGAAACGGAAGTTCAAGATGTTGACACTGAAGCAGATCCTCACGCAGATTTGCCCCGAGGACTGGTTCTTCTCGCTGGACCTGAAAGATGCTTACTTTCACATCCAGATAGCCCCCCATCACAGACGATTCTTGAGGTTCGCGTTCGAGGGTGTGGCTTACCAATATACAGTCCTTCCCTTTGGGCTGTCTCTAGCTCCCCGCACTTTCACGAAGTGCATGAACGAGGCGCTCTCCCCTCTGAGACAGATGGGAATTCGCATTCTGAACTATCTCGACGACTGGCTCATTCTAGCCCAGTCACGAACCGAGCTAGACCACAACAGATCCATGCTCCTGAGCCACTTACAGTGCCTAGGACTCAGGGTCAATTTCGCCAAGAGCTCACTGCTCCCCAGCCAACGTATTACGTTCCTGGGAGCAGTTTTCGACTCCGTCAATATGAGGGCGGTCATATCACCAGAGCGCGCTCTTGTACTTCAGCAGCTCGCGGCCTCTGTCAAGAACAAAGCCTGTTTCCCTCTGAAGTTCTTTCAGAGGATGCTAGGGCTGATGGCTTCCGCCTCCCCAGTTTTACAGCTCGGCCTCCTACGAATGCGGACCTTGCAGTACTGGCTGAAACTCCGGGTCCCACCTCATGCTTGGCGGCACGGCCGCTTTCGCATCAGGGTCAACCAGGCCTGTCTAGCAGCCCTGGAGCCTTGGATGAACCCTGTTTGGTTCAGTCGTGGAGTACCCCTACAGGCGGTTTCCAGAAGGACGGTACTCTCAACAGATGCGTCCAACCTGGGTTGGGGTGCTCTGTGCGAGGGCAGACCAGCCTTCGGCTCGTGGTCGCACGAAAAAAGCCATCTTCATATCAACTGCCTCGAGATGCTGGCAGTGGAACGAGCCCTTCAATCCTTTCAGGCAATCTTGGAAGGGCGCCACATCCTAGTCCAGTCGGACAGCATGACAGTGGTGTCCTACATAAATCACCAAGGCGGCCTTTCGTCCAGCCGCCTCTGCGCACTGGCAAAGCGCCTCTTGGAATGGGCATTACCCAGGTTGCGATCGCTCAAGGCGACACACATACCTGGCAAGACGAATCTGGGAGCAGACATGCTTTCACGGAGCAATGTCCCCTCGGACGAGTGGTTGCTCCATCCCCAGACAGTTCTCAAAATCTGGGAGATTTTCGGGAAGGCAGAGGTCGACCTCTTCGCCTCAGAAAGCAACTCTCATTGCCCAACTTATTTTTCAAAGGAAACAGATGCACTGGCCCACAACTGGCCCAGCCTCCTTCTTTATGCTTTTCCCCCGATTGCTCTGATCCCTCAGGTCATCAGACGAGTCAGGGAAGACAGACACAGAGTCCTCCTAGTGGCCCCACTCTGGAGGACCCAAGTTTGGTCCTCGGAGCTTTTCAGGCTTTCCATGAAAGCCCCATGGCCGATCCCCCTGAGGCGGGACCTCCTCTCTCAGGCGAACAGGACAATCTGGCATCCACAGCCAGAACTCTGGGCTCTGCATGTATGGTCCCTCGATGGGAGCCTCTGAGCCTCCCCGGGGACGTACTACACACCATTGCTCAGGCAAGAGCCCCGTCTACAAGACGCCTCTATGCCCAAAAATGGTCAGTCTTTGTTGACTGGTGCTTAGCACAAAACAAAGACCCTGTTGAGTGTGATGTATCTCCGATACTGTCATTTCTCCAGGAGCGTCTAGAAAAGGGTCTCACCCCTTCCACACTCAAAGTGTACGTAGCAGCCATTGCAGCATTTCATGCTCCTATTGCTGGCCAATCAGTGGGTCGACACAGCCTCATTATGCGTTTCCTGAGAGGTGCTAGGCGGTTGAAGCCCCCACGCCCTCTTACCGTTCCCACTTGGGACCTTCACACGGTCCTTGGAGCACTCAAAGGACCTCCCTTTGAACCGCTGCGGTCAGCTGACCTTCGGCCCCTAACGCTCAAAACCGCTCTGCTACTTGCTCTAGCATCGGTCAAGCGTGTTGGCGATTTGCAGGCCCTCTCGGTGAGCCCTGCATGCCTTGAGTTTGGGCCCAATGACTCTAAGGTCATTTTAAAACCCAGGCATGGCTACGTACCTAAAGTGCTCTCGACGCCATTCAGAGCACAGGTAATTTCCCTCTCAGCTCTGCCTCCGTTGTCAGGTGAGCGAGAGCTGGATTTACTCTGCCCAGTGAGGGCTTTGAGAATTTACATTGAGCGGTCTCAGCCGTTCAGGCAATCTGACCAGCTTTTTGTCTGCTTTGGTGACCGCACCAAAGGGTCTTCGGTCTCAAAGCAACGCCTCTCGCGTTGGATAGTTGAAGCTATCGCTCTATGTTACTCCTCTATGGGCCTTGAGTGCCCCATAGGAGTTAGAGCCCACTCTACTAGAGGGATGGCCTCTTCATGGGCCTGGTCTAGTGGTGTCTCTATCAAGGACATCTGTGAGGCGGCCGGCTGGTCCTCGCCGTCCACTTTTGTCAGGTTCTATAACTTGGATATCCCGACCTTGCATGCTCGGGTTCTTTCGGTTTGATACGACAGCCTCTAGCAGACTCTGTCATCATACCACCTCCAGGGAGCTAGCTCCCTCTCAGCAGTGTAGCGTCAAGGGTTCGATGGCTCTGGCCCTCTCACTTATCCTCTGGACCCCAGGGTGTTCAAGTTAAGTCTTGTCGTTCCCTACCGTGGCACGGCGCGGTTGAATTCGTTCCCCATACGCAGTATGAGTGAAGTATCGAAAGGGAACGTACTCGGTTACGAACGTAACCTCGGTTCCCTGAGATACGGAACGAGTACTGCGTTATATGCCGTGCCACGAGGCTGCGGGTTCAGTGTCGTCGCTTCAGTCGTATGACCTGATTTCCTCTGGCGATTGCCTGCTTATATAGCCATTCGCCCCGCCCATTCTGGCGGGCTTTGGCGCGCTGCATGGTTTAAAAAAGTTTACAGATTAAACCAATGGCAGTGCAGTTGCACTGCGTTATTGTAAAAAGGCTTCAGTATCGAGGAAAAAAGGAGCTTTTCCCCATACGCAGTACTCGTTCCGTATCTCAGGGAACCGAGGTTACGTTTGTAACCGAGTACGTTATTTTTTAAGAATAACTTTTAGTGTTCCCTTCAAAAAAGTAAAGGTTTAGTTTGAGATTCATTTACATACAGTAAGCAATGTTAGGAGAGTGATACAATTCCAGTGTCTGTTACAGTCTCTTTAGAGTCTGATACAAAAAAAATAAAATAAAAAATAATAATAATTATAAAAAAATAAATTCCGATTAAGATGACCTCTGGATTTCCTTTTTATATAACGACTTGCATTTACATGAAGATACAATCAAATAAAATGAATCAACTCACTTTTAGGCCTACTTTTGATCTTTATCTTAGAAGTGAAAAGCGCAAAATGACCTTGAAGCAGTAAAACTAGCTAAATATACTGTATTGCTCCCCATAATTGAACTAACCAGTCAGCACTTACATACACTGCCTGGTCTAACTCATAGAAATGCAGACATTTTGGCTTAATCCATCGTAATTCTGCATTTGTCTCAGTGGTGCACAGTGAGAGCATTAGCCATATTTTATCATTCTGTCATGGGTGTTCACTTCATCATTGTATGAAAACACCCCGTTGCCCTGACAACAGGTGATGAGCATCAGAGCCCCAATGCTCTGAAGCATAAATTTAGATGTGACATTCTGTCGTTATTTAAAGGTGCTTACTCACAGGATGCATTGCTAGGCTTTAGAGAAGCTAAAAAAAATCTCTCTGCTCTATTGCAGTTGTTTTACCAAGATGTGAAAACAGGCCTCTCCTACAATTTCTCCCTCCCTCTCTCTCTCTCTCTCTCTCTCTCTCTCTCTCTCTCTCTCTCTCTCTCTCTCTTTCTGTCTGTCTGTCTGTCTCTCTCTCTCTTGGACTCTGTGTGTGTTCCTTTGATAGGCCTAACGTGTGTGGTAGTTCTTGATAATGGACAGAATTCTATAAAATATCTAGGACTTCTGAGATTCTATGTATAGGATTCCACTGGTTTCCTTTGAATTATTTATCCATTTCTGAATTGTAGATGAGTCATAAGGGCTTATGCGATAATTTTGGACCTGCATGATCTACATGGAAACTTTAAGATACACAAACAAGAGTGGGGGAGTGCATAAATCTTCATTTTAAGTACTACACAGTCCGATAAGCAACAAAAACTGAATTAATCATTATTTAAACGGATCTTTCCGTAATAACTTTGAAGTTGGTAGCCAAAATCTCCTTCACTGAGATGTAGGCCCTGAGGGACTTCAACTTCACCCCACCATCCTCATCATTAAGTCTTTCTTTTTATGATAGACTCTTTTTTTATATATATACTCAGTCAGCATATCTGATAATTGAGTCCTAATGTTCCCTGTCAAGGCAAATTATTCATGTTTGGCAGCTTTACAACCGCACAACCTTTGTTATCATTCCTAGTCACCTCAGATTGGGAAATCCTTCTGTACCCCACCCTCATAAGAGTTTTGGCCTGTCAAAGTCTGACTCCGTCAGGCCCTTTAGATGACTAACCAACTGGCTCATTATTTAAAAAACAGACTGCTGCAACTGATGGACATGTTTCACTCAACCTCTCTTCGCTGTAAAATTTAGGTTTTTTTGGTTGCCAGGGCAAGACAACCCTGCACAGATTACCAAAGAAAAAACAGCATTAAGGGACCAGTGGATGGAGTTTATTTTTACAGAGCATCAACGGAGATGTGCAAGTGTTTTTGTTTGTTCCCTGCATTTCGAAAATGCTTGTTTTACAAACAAGGCCCAGTTTGACGACGTATTTGCGTATCGTTTATTTCTTAAGGATGATGCAATCCCAACGAAAAACGATCACGATCGTGTGTTGGAACCGCAGGCGGTGAGTAAAACTGCTTCAAATATCTCTGCCTCCTTATAAGTGCGTCCGCCTTCCATCGACCTGGGTTCAAGCCCCGCTCGGAGCGAGTCGTTGCTGCTGCTGCTCTCGTTCAGTTTCAGCCTCGGGATCTGATTCTGGATCATAAATAAAGGCTGAATCTGACTGTTAACCATGGTTTGTTTTGGATGATGGTTTTGTCCTCACGATAATGTCACAGCTTCCAAACGCTCTCAACGCAAAAGCCTACTGGCGCTCGTGATTCTTTAGCTCCGCCCACATGTCACCCCTCCAGTCGGTCGTGTTTTTCCGGGAAAAATCGGTACAGACTATCTTTCTCTTATGAATATAATAAAACTAAAGACTTTTTGGAGTTATGAAGGATGCAGTACTACTCTATAGGTACTCAAGATTAACAGGATATTGAGTGAAAACGAGCATTTCACCCCCCCCCCCCCTTAAGGAAAATCGTTCCCCCAGTTTAGTGAAGTAGTGCTGAATAACAATACAAATATAATATATATATATATAATGATGCATTTGAAAAAAAAAAAAAAAAACAGTTATTATTAAAAAAAAACAGAGATTGCTTCACTTCAACAGCATTATTATTTATTATTTCTTAGCTGAATATATATACTTTGTACCTATACTTTGAACAATTTCCTAACAGCATATTAATCATATTTCATGAAATAACAAAACACTATTGTACCTGCATCAAACCAGCAGCAACATATTTTCAGTACCGCTTTTAATTGTAATTACAAACACTGTAATTGTAGTATTAAATTCTTTAATCCTAATAAAAAAAACATGAGTAACATACAATGCAATCTAAAATATATTTTAATATACAGTAAAATATAAAAAATATAACATAACATAATATATAAACAAACATCATTACAATAATGTTTAATAAATCATAATTTAATGTAAATTCAGATAGCTAATCATTAAACTATAATTCCTTCACATAGCCAGGAATATGTGGGTACCCTCTTCTAATTAAGGAGTTATTCAAAGCCATTTTCTGTTCCACAATGTGACTGCTCCATGCGCAAAGTGAAGTCCATGTAGAGATGATGAATGGAAGAACCCAGACGTGAACCCCATGAGAAGCTTAGAGATAAAGGCCAACTGCAAGTCAGGCCCCATTGCCCAAAATCAGTGCCCGACTTTACTGTTACTAATGTCTGAATGGGAGGGAAAATCATTAGCCATGTTCCAGCATCTAGTTGAAAGCTTTCCCAAAAGATTTTACAGGCACATATTACTCTCTTAAAATAAAGATTATTTATTGGCATCTATAGTGACCTTTGCACTGGAGGAATTTTGTTCATATTTCCTAGAATTATTACTGGAAGTACCCGCTTTTTGACGTGTTTCCACCGCAGGAATTAGGGATTAGGAATTATTTAGTACTAAGAAATTTGCTTGGGGGAACTAAATTAGCTCCTAATTCAAAACAGGGACTAAAACAGTTCTATAGGAACTACCAGTAACATAAGTGTTGTCTACCGTGTTGAATTCTTTTTTCAGCCAATGTGATATATGTTACAATGCAAGTTGTCATAGGAGATTGAGTCAGATTTTCTTAGTCTTTCAATAGTGTAAATTGTGCATTTACATAACATCTCTATTATCTTAAAACCCTCGGCACACAACATAAACAGCTCCGATCACGGCATTCTCCATTCGCTGGTTGTTGACATTTGTAAATGCCACAAATTAAGATGTCACTGTCGACTGCTTCAGGGTTCTTGCTTTTGGTGCAAATGCAACCAGTAAAATGGCCGAAGAGGGAAATTGGTTCTCTAGTAACCATTACGCTGGCTAGTTCCTACAACTACATGGTGCTATAGCCCCCCATGAAGAACATTTAACAAACGTTCTCTTTCACAAAAGGTTCTTTATAGTGGAAACTGGTACTTTAGATTTCTGAAATGTTCTTCACACTAAAAAAAAAATATATTCTATTCTATTCTATTCTATTCTATTCTATTCTATTCTATTCTATTCTATTCACAGGGAAGTTCTTGGGGAAACCAAAAATGGTTCTTCTAGGACATCCCTGTGAAGAACACTTATGGAACCTTTAGTTTTTTTGTGTCCACACACTTTTCTGATATATAATGAACCTTCATATACAGTATTTTCATATCTGAATGTACATAAACTAGGCCTATCAATAAAGTTCATTCAAAGCTGTAGCAATGATTCAAATTAGTCATTATAAAGTTTTGTCCTCATACGCATTCTTTCTAAATATTATTTGAGATTTGAGGAATGGCCTGTCTTGTCTTTATGCTGTGAAAGTAATGGTTACTGACCATGTCTAGCTCTGTTCTCACAGCGACTGCCTACTAATTACACAGGCATTAGCAATGCGGCCCTCGTCCCACCTTGAGGAGGGGACAGGTCTCCAAATATCAGACTCAGATCTCATTAGACTCTCAGTGTGCCTTCCCTCTCTCGGGTGAAATGACATGCGTTAATGACGCTGCCCCTTTTTCCTCTCAAATTGTCATGCAGGAGAGTCAGTCTCCCTCTCTATATCACACACACACACACACACACAAACACCAAGGATGTGATTTCAGCACACCGTAGCACGCCGGGAGATTGCACTTCAGTGCCGGCGAATGGAAGAGAGGCTCCCACTTTCTCCTCGGAGAGCTAATTTCAAGGAAATTATTCATGGCCAACCCCATGCTCTGTAATCACTTGTTCAGTCCCAAGAAATCTCCATTTGTTCTAAGTGGCTGTAAATGAATTTTTAGATGGGTGCTATGAAGTGGCAATATTTGTAAGGGACAATCATATGCAAAATAATGTTACTGGAACACATTTAGTGAAGATCTATGTAGTGAAGATCTTATGGACCTATAGAATGTGCAGGGAGTCAGAAAGATGGTATTTTAATCTAATTTATTTACTGAATGACATGTATAATAATAATGATGATGATAAAAAATGTATAATAATTAACACAATATGTTAATTAACAATTAATGCAATTCTTTTTTATTATTATTGTAAAATAACCTTGTTTGTATTTTCTTCTTGATCTCAACATTTTTACACATTCATGTTGCAGTTTATATATCCTTACATACGTGGGTTTCTTACTCTGGATAAATGGAGAGTAATCATTCATTTTACTGCAGAAACCTGAAGGTGCTAACTAATTAACTAATGAACAGAGACAGAAATAGGAGACAGAGGATGAAAAATCAAAGAGTACAAAGCAAAAGATGAGAGAGAAATGAAAAAAAAAGAAAAGAAAAAAAGATTGTTGATTGTAGTCTAAGATCAAAGCCGTATAATTAAATGAATCTTTCATAAAGGACAGGACAAGAAATGTCTTTGTTTCCCTAAGCAGTAATCTGGCCCTGTCTTATTGGGGGTCAAAAGCTTTAAAACAACATAAGCCTGCAAGAAGAAAGAATTGTAGTCTGGCTGACTTGTTTACAGTAATGTAGTCAGTTTTGGGCAAAGTAACTTTTAAAAGTAATGTATTACAACATGAATACTTAGTTACTATACTATAGTTACTCTATAAAAAAGTAACAATTTATGTTACTTAGTTACTTTTTATGGAAAGCAATGTGTTTCGTGTTAAATTTTTAAATCTTGACAGGGCCTTCTTGTTTGTTTTCAAAATAAAAATAATTTTTTTTTATATTTTTGGCAAATATAAAAGCCTTTTCACACCAAAAGTGAAATGAAGGGAGGGGAAAGGCTGAAGGGAAAGTAAATTTACATCCGTACAGTAGAATAAAAGACATTTCAACAAACTTCCGCAATAAAAAAAAAGACACACAAATGTTTGTCTAGAGTATAATTTTTGCTAATCCGTATGGCTGAACTGGATCATTGAAGGTCAGAAACAAAGACATTGGTTAACAGAATGGGATTAAATACATTAAGGATATATGTGTTGTTTAACATTTAATTATTGCAGGTTTGAGTCATATTCTTGGAAGTATTTTTATTCATTTTGAGGAACACTGAATCTGTGTGTCTGTTAATTTTTATTTTTGTGAATGAATGCATATTCATATTCATTTAGAACTACAGTAAAATCTGATTTCTCACAACATGGGGACAGGAGAGCTGTCAATCAATTAAAAATTTTTAAAAATTAAAAAATAACTTTCGGTACTTATTTGGAAAAGTCTCTAAAAAGTAGTGTGTTACTTTACTAGTTACTTGATAAAAGCAATCGGATTACATAACTCACTACTTGTAATGCATTACCCCCAACATGTGACATCTGTTTATTTTCCATGAAACATCAGGACGCTTGTCCTTCAGTAAAGTTTAATAGTTTTTGGTTTAATCCTTGGTTCCACAGAACACTAGTTTTATAATAGGTCATAAGAGTGATTAATTGAATTATCTCTCTCTCTCTCTCTCTCTCTCTCTCTCTCTCTCTCTCTCTGTGTGTGTGTGCATATCGTCCATGACACACACACAAACAAGCAACCCCTCACAAACAGATCAGACTCAGCCTCTAGCTCTCTCATGAGTCATATCTTCACCTACCAACACACTCAGAAAATGCCACTTATAGGGAAAAAAAAAATAAGCTTTGAATACCGCATATCAAGAGTTTTATTTATTGTATTGTCAAGGGCTCCAGGGGCTAGAGTCTGAATTATAACCCTGAATCAGTAAATTATGTGGTTCTGCTGAAACGTATTTCAGAGCATTTGACTGCCAGGTAAATAAAATATGTTTAGCATAAAAAGGAGACGTTTTTGCTCCAAGCAGACTGAGTTGGTTTGCTATCCTGGGGAAAGAACCACTGTAGAGTCTGTTAAATAGATCAGCACATGTTGTTCTGAAGGACAGGTTTTTGTGGTGACTCAATTTTCATATACTGTATATCAACTAAGCTATGACTATATAACACCTGAAGCACCTTTTATCTTTGTTCAGTATGTATTCAAATATTGAAAAAGCATTTAGAAAGACACTTTTTAAGAGCTTCAAATGACAGATTTTTTTTGTTTGTTTTTCAAATCAGGGATAATGGCTGACTAATATTTTGTCAAAATAACTGAAACTGCTATATATAAATGGAAAGGCCTGTTAGAGCACTGTGGTGGAGCTTGTGCTTAGGTTGTCAATAGTTGTTATACATGCATGTAAATTTTCTAAGATCGTTTGATTGTGAAGAGTAGAAATGCTCTATACCTGCCTGTATCTATCTAGTAATCCGGAAAACACTGATTGCCTTGTTCAGGTGTGTTTAATTAGGCTTGGAGCTAAACTCTGCAGGATAGTGGCCTCCAGGACCGGAGTTGCCTATCCCTGCCCTACAGGCTAACCACATAGTCTATACCTCACCATAATGGTAACCTTAAAAAATATTTTACATGTCAAAAATAACTAAACAACACACTTAATATGTCTTTTTCTTCCCCAAAAACACATTAAATGAAATTACATTTGTAAAATGTTTACTTAAACCATTGAAATTAAGATTTCTAGATCTATTTCAACCTTATTCAGACCATCACCACGGTCTTACCTTGAATGACGCCATTCCTCCGCCTATCCATTGATGGTTGTAAAGAACAATCTCCCTTCCAGAGTGTTGAAACAACTGCTTTCACAAACTTGCACTGGTGTAGATGACAGAGGACGCAGAGGTATATCAGCAGCAGTAGACCAATTATTTAGACGCGAACCTGATGTATTATTAAAAATGACATTAAGAATTGACATTACGATGCAAATGCACCTTTATTTTTTATTTTAATGATCAACATTTAGAACACATTTGGTTACTGGCTTCACAGTAAACAGACATTACACATGTAAATACAATTTGAAATTACAAAACCTTTAGAAAACACAACTGTGTCACAGTTTTGTGTAAACCAGGTTGTAATAATAAAAACTTCTTAATCATCGGGAAGGAGGCGGGAACCGGCGCACAATGAAAATTAAACTTTAATTATTCAAAATAAACACAAAACCCCTCACGGACGACTGGTGCGCACAAAATAAAAATCAAACATAAAATATTGCCCAGGCCTGGTCCTCTCTCGTCCTTCACTATCGTCGCTCCAGTTTTATATCCTTCCATCTCCTACGTGGGACTCGAGACCGGCGGTGGGGCGCAGGTGTCACTGATTTCCCAATCATTCCGCCGGCCTCCCTCCTTGTTCCCACGTCTCTCGGCCCCGGCCCACTCGCCACACAGGTATAAGACATTAAATTGCCTTTAAAGTGTATTTGTGTAAACTGGTCATTTTAAACTAAAATAGTAGATAAAAATAAATAAAAACTGGAAAAGGCCTTGCCTATTAAAGTGAAAATAAAAATAAACTGGAAATGAAACTTGTCTTAACCCAGAGTGCCATCACTCAGGAATGGAAAGATTCTTCTGCAGGAACAGTAGCTCATTTACATGCACAGGGGTAAGGCAACTTCTTTTGCACCTGCAGTCGGAAAAACCCTCTGAGATGTGACGCTGGTTCCTGGGACACAGAGATATCACTTTGCCATGCGAGCCAAAAGAGGATACTCCTTTTCATTCTCCCGCCATTAGATGAGAAGATTGTCCTGCAGTCCCGCAGGTCTCCTTGCCCTGTACCTTTTGATCTCGTCTTCTGCCTTTGCCGCTTTAGTTTTCTGTGGTCCTACTTCATGTTGTGGTCTGTAGGCTTCCCCAAGGAGAGACTCCAAAGCACTGGATTGCTTGAATTGCTTGGTTGCCGGAGGTTGGGGTTCCACCTCTTCCTCCACTCCATTAACTTCATCAGCAGCAGCATCTTGCTGTGTAAGAAGAGAGAGAGAGAATTTATATGTTATGGAGGTGTGTGTGAGTGAAAGAGAGAGTGGACTTTCTCCACTGAGTTTCTTTTTAAAATGATTACTTACATTATATTAATTACATTATATATCTTCCTCCATCCCACACACTACTTCAGTCTGGAGTCTGGAGAAGGTCCTGTCTCGCTCCTCCTCATTCAGGAATGGCAGAGCTTTGAAATGTGGATCAATAGCTGAAGTTACGTACAGCATGTCCTTCTGTTTTACATACCTAGAATTTAAATTTCACACATTTTGATCAATTCATCCCCCCTGAGGAGGACAATAATGTCTTTAATGAAGTTCCCTTATACATATATATATATATATATATATATATATATATATATATATATATATATATATATACACACACACAGTAAAATAGTCTCATATCTCTCTCACTCACTCACTCACTCACTCACTCACTCACTCACACACACTCACACTTACTCACACTCACTAACACACACTCACACACAAACTCTCTCTCACACACACACACACACACACACACACTCACTCTCACACACACACACACACACACACACACACACACACTCTCACACATGGTGTAACGACACCATGGTCCCCTGTTGGATAGGTAGACAAGTACACTCACTCACACACTCACACACACTCTCTCTCTCACACACACACACACACACAGAGGCCTACCTTGTGCTTAAGTTTTTCTTGATCTCATCCTTCGTGTTCTTAACAACTCTGGAGTCTTCTGGGAGACTGGTCATCTCTTTCAGCAGCAGAGCATGCAGAGGTGCTATCACTGACCACATCTTCTGCATATGTTATGTCCTCTTCCTTCAGGCTGCAAAGATCTTTTTAATTTCTCCGCACATCAGGTGAGAGCAGAGCGCCAGAGATCCTGGGTTGCTGCTCTAAAAAGCGATCAAGCATTTCTACTGCACTGTTCCAAAGAGTCACCACATCAATTTTGAGCTTGTGTGCATTCAGCTGCAGTAGCTTCTGCTTTTCTTTGAGGATACGGGTGGCCGTTGTATTGCGATGAAAGAACTTTGCGATGTGCCTTACTCTCCCAAGAAGGCGTGCAGCATTCGTCAGTTTGAGACCGGCTTGCGAGGCCAGGTTGATTATGTGCGCGAAGCAGCCAATGTGGGTTAGCCCCGTAATCTCAACCGCATGGATCATATTCGCCGCGTTGTCAGTGACTATGGCTGGGTCTTTACTCAGCAGCCCCCACTCCTCCATAGCTTTGGTTAATATTTCAGCTAGACTGACAAAGTGATGGTCTGTTTGAACTTCAGTTGTCTGCGGCACGTAAGACACGAGGTTCCAGAGCTCGTCTATGTAGTGTGCTGTCACACTCATGTAAGATTCTGTAGCTACGGATGTCCAGGTGTAACTCGTAATGCTCACCCTCTCTGCGGTCTTAAGCTTACACATTACACCATCTTTTACTGTCTGGTACATGTTGGGGATTACTTCTTCACACCGACGTTTGCAAGACACAATGACATAATTTGGTTCCATTACCTTCATTAGCCACCTGAATCCCACATTCTGAACAACAGAATACGGGTGCATATCTTTGCAAATGAAGCCCGCAATCGCCTCAGTTATTTTGACAGAGTGTGCAGAATTAGTTGGCAGTTGTAGAGTTTGTTTCAGTGTCATCTGTTGCGGTCTGGTGGCGGGCTTGGATATGATGTCTTGATGATGTTGCATCATGTGGTTCCTGAGATTAGTAGTATTTCCACAATACTTCAGCTCCATTTGGCAGGCTTTGCAAATTGCTTTGCTTTAGTCAAGCTCATTATCTTTATTGCTTCTGAACCCGAAATGGTGCCAGATCGCAGCTTTTAGCGTTTCTGGATTTTTCAAAGCTGCCATATTCGTTGTTTTAATATCCTTCCACCTCGCGTGCATGTGTGAATTCAATGACGCGGCAAATTAAAATTCACGGGGAAAATGTAGGCCTATTGTTAAATCGATCCTCTGAGTTATGGATCGATCTTTAGAAATTAATATGAAAATCGATTTAGAATTGGTGGATGCATTTTTTAAACACAGCCCTAGTGCTGTGCCACGCCTGATGATCAAGGAGCCTCCCTCAGAAACCTGTGATCTCAGCCGCCTAATACCGGATCATGAAGCCGGATGGCTGGTGCTGGCGAATGTTTAGTAAACACTGTAACTGAGCACTGCAAAAGAAACTCACAGAGTTTATTAGTAGACACATAACTGCCAACAATTGAATACACAAGTATATAGAGAGAGGGATACATTTAATCACCCACCATACTGCGCTGGATCCCCTCTCAAGGGGCGCCTCCTTTTAGTCTGGACTATCAGTAGGGTGGTTGCTATGAGCATAGACCCATAAAAACATTATAGGTCCAGCATAGGAGACTGTTATTCGAGAGGTTTCCACCTAACCTCGATCAGGTGGAGAGCTGGTGGTTACAGGGGAATTAGGAAGGGGAGGATAAAAGCAGAAGTAAAAAATCCCTGAAGGGAATGAGTAGATTCCTCAGTATCACTCAGAATTCGGACGAGAACGCTGCCTAGAGAACGCTACCTTGTCTAGATCACACCCCTTAGGTTCTGCTTTGATCCTCAGATCGAGACAGGCCAGGACCTGGACCTTCGTGGAATAAAGGATCTGAAAGCAGCAGAGCATGCCTTCATCTCCCTGAACTTCTCAAATCGCCGTCTCAACGGAACTACCGAAGAGTTTAGAAGCCCAAACCTGAGCATCGAGAAGAAAGCCTTTTCTTTCCCCCCGATGTCTGCCAGGTTCATCCACAGATGTCTCTAATTTTTGTATAAAAAGTTATTTATAAAAATTTTAGTTCTTTCTACAGGGGGCATCCCTTCATAACCGCTTTCGCGCATCACCTCTATATCGTTAGATTACTTTCATGCTGAAACCGATGGATACGAGAGGAAAACGGCATCTTTCATTTCTTTTTGATCTCTGTATAGAGATCATGCAGAAATGAAAGGCTTTTCCTGGGGAAAAACCCAGCAGAGCACTAACCTCAGTATCAGAAGGTGTTAAAGATATAACGTCATCCTCCCCAAGGCTCTTTCTCATCCGCCACCATTACGAGCGTGAAAGGGAAAGTCCCTCTTTGAACCATCCTGCCAGATCCACCTGTATTCTCACAAGCTCATTCTCCTCCGTGCCTCAGCACGGACAGGTCCAGAACCGCGGGAAGCAGATGGCTGCCTTTCTTTTCCTTTTTCTTTAAGAAGAGAGACGAACGAGAGCGGAGCTTTTTCCATTAAAAAAAAAAAAAAACGCTCACAATACCCTCCTCAAAGACATCGCGTGCGTGCTCTTCACCCAAACATATGACGCAAAGATCGCATGTGTCATTGGGGTGTCAAATAATGCCAACACAGATGCACACATTGTCTAAACGCTTGCTAGTTCTCGCCATGATAAACAGAGAAAGATCGCCCTTACCGGTTGAGGAATGACGTGCTTATTTATAGTCTCGCCGGTAGTGACGTCGGAGGCTGTCGCCAGCCAACAAGTTGGTGTTTTTTTCAATGTATGCTTCAGACATGGGTCACGACGACGTGTTCCCCAAAGCGACCCCTAGAAAATGTGAAAAAAAAAAAAATGTGACGTGACATTAAGCCAAGTATGGTGACCCATACTCAGAATTTGTGCTCTGCATTTAACCCATCCAAAATGGACACACACACACACACACACACACACACACCACACACACACACACACACACACACACACACACACACACACACACACACACACACACACACACACACACACACACACACACACACACACACACACACACACACACACACACACACACACACACACACACACACACACACACACACACACACACACACACACACACACACACACACACACACACACACACACACACACACACACACACACACACACACACACACACACACACACACACACACACACACACACACACACACACACACACACACACACACACACACACACACACACACACACACACACACACACACACACACACACACACACACACACACACACACACACACACACACACACACACACACACACACACACACCACACACACACACACACACACACACACACACACACACACACACACACACACACACACACACACACACACACACACACACACACACACACACACACACACACACACACACACACACACACACACACACACACACACACACACACACACACACACACACACACACCACACACACACACACACACACACACACACACACACCACACACACACACACACACACACACACCACACACACACACACACACACCACACACACACACACACACACACACACACACACACACACACACACACACACACACACACACACACACACACACACACACACACACAACACACACACACACACACACACACACACACACACACACACACACACACACACACACACACACACACACACACACAACACACACACACCACACACACACACAACACACACACACACACACACACACACACACACACACACACACACACACACACACACACACAACACACACACACACACACACACACACACACACACACACACACACACACACACACACACACACACACACACACACACACACACACACACACCACACACAACACACACACACACACACACACACACACACACACACACACACACACACACACACACACACACACACACACACACACACACAACACACACACACACACACACACACACACACACACACACACACACACACACACACACAACACCACACACACACACACACACACACACACACACACACACACACACACCACACACACACACACACACACACACACACACACACACACACACACACACACACACACACACACACACACACACACACACACACACACACACACACACACAGAGCAGTGGGCAGCCATTTATGCTGCAGCACCCAGGGAGCAGTTGGGGGTTCGATGCCTTGCTCAAGGGCACCTAAGTCATGGTATTGAAGGTGGAGAGAGAGCTGTTCATGCATTACCCCCACCCACAATTCCGTCCGGCCCGAGACTAGAACTCACAACCCTTCGATTGGGAGTCCGACTCTCTAACCATTAGGCCACAACTTCCCACGGAAGACACAGTTCGAAGTTCCCTCGAAAGGGAAATTGCTTGTAATGACTTTTTGTTCAGCTTTTGCTGAGCTTGTTCTTCTCACTTTTTCCATCACATGTCACATTAGAATTTATTTCCAATAAAAATTAACAAAATGTTCTAAAAGTGGAAGTAAAGTGCCTAACGAGTGTTTAATAATGAAATAACTATTTAGAATTGTAATAAATATAATAATCTACTGTTAAATCTATTATTGCATCCTATTATTAATAGACAACAATACTGAGGTGCACATGGGCTTAGTATGTATCTGCCAGTTGTTAATGGAGATGATGATTTTGCAATTGTACTGTCTTGATTAATGCTTAATTTGCTATAAACAGATGTACTGTAACCTAAGTAGTAATAATGCTTTTGCTTAAGTACAAAGATGTAACCCTGTGATGAATGTTATATGGAAAATATATTGTGTAAATTCACTAACATTAAGAAAACTGCTTACTTGCACGAAATGTATGTAGTGACTGATTTAGAGTAGACACACTTATGTATTGGAAATAAGTTTTATGATAAATGGACAATATAGTAGTTAAGGTGTATATCACAGACGGTTCAGAGGAAAAAGAAGAGAAAAAGGGCTAACGCAATGCGAAGTAAACAACTGAAAGCCTCGGCAGAGGAGTTGGCAGCACTCCAGGTGATGACATCAGAAGAACCAGTGGTTGACGTCTGGGTATAAAAGACTGAGAGAGAGACTTGACGGACGGATACTGAACAAGCACAGTATCCCTTGACGCCTGATACCAACTGATTATACCTTGATTTTGTAACTTTACTATTGTACGTTGATATAACTTTTGTTAACTTTAATAAAACTTGTATTTTATTATTGACAAGTTATGGTCTGCAAGAGTAGTAATTTAAGAGCCATAAGCAAGAACTGACCACAGGGAAGTCTACTGAGCAAGTTGTAAGTATTTTTGAAATGCTTATGGTTTTGTCCAGGGTCGACTTTCCTTACCTACCTGAGAATAATAAAAAAACAAGGTGTATAGATAAAGGAGATACCATAAAACACAGTATAAAGTATAACTAGCATCTAATTTTTATTATTAATAATATTCTTATATATATATATATATTTGCCCATGAGATACCATAAAATGATAAGCTATTCATGCATTATTTTAACGTTCTGCCAGTTTTTTTACCTGTGATAATTGTGTTAATTGTGTTTAACTAATACCAGGCAGATATTTTTGTGGATTAAGAAAGTGTCCTATTTAATAAATGATCTAGTGATTTGTCACAATCTATTTGTTAATGGCATTTTTGCTTGTTTTTTCAACAAAATGCTGAGTTATTTTGGAATCTTGCAGTTCATCTTCCAGAATTAGTTAAAATACTGTGATTTATTTTCCCTTTCATAGAATATCATTATATGACTGACCTGAACTCTGGTTGTTGTCATGAGTCACTCAAAATGTTGTTTTTGCCAAACTGGCATACACCCAAGGGATGGGCATTGCAAATGTCCCCCCTGTTTGGGTATGCAACATGTACTAGACAATATCGAATATCCCTGTGCAAAGAGTGCAAAGAGCTATACTTTTAACTGGTGTTAATAAATAAATGATTCTCAGTAGTTCCTCCCATAAACACAAGAGGCCTGATGATTTCATCAGGTCTTCAGGTTCTGACATGCCTCCAGATAAATGGAAGAAAGCCACAGTAGTCCAAGAGCCCAAGGATTACACTAATTTACGAGTATTTCCCCTGCACAGCCTATGGTGTCAATTCCTGTAGCTGAGGATTATTCCCAGATATTGAGGAAAGCCTGGAATAATCCAAAACTGGCACCCCAGTTTAATGAAGGGTGTAGATGGTTTGTAAAATTGGATTAACCTGCTGAGAGTGGTATGGGGAACATGCCCTCAGTGGAGATCACAGCTTTAACCGCTTTGGGACCTGATAAGGTTACTGACAATCCTCGTTGTCCCGGTAAGGAGTGCCAAAAGACAGACCGCAGCTACTCAGACAGCCAATTCAGGAAATGCTCTAGCAATAGTTTTGGCTGTGTTAAGAAAAGTTTTTAATAAAGAAGAGCGTGATGTGATGAGCTTGATTGACACAGCAATCATCACACACTCACAGCTTACCAGGGACATAGGGCCATCCATGTCTTCTGCAATTTTAGCCATAAGACAAATCTGGTTGGCTCAAACATCTTTACCTGATGCAATCAGGAAGGATCTGACTAATGTGCTGGTGGTTCCAGGTTGGATATTTCACACTGATGCACAGGCTTTACTGGATACTTCTGATCAGGCAAGACGCAGAAGGGAGTCAGTTCAGCAAACATTTGCTGGCCCTACAAAATGTGGCCATAGGGATGCTTATTCTTTTGAGCCCCCACACTTTTCTCATTCAGAAACTTGGGGGTATGATAGAAGACGATCTAGAGGTAACCAGTTCCATGATCGAGGAACCAGATACAATTGTACAGATAAACACAAGCAAACAGCTCACTGGGTTCTATTCGAAGTATTTCCTAGTGCCAAAGAAAGAAGGGGGACTTCGACCCAAGGTATTGCCCTTCAAAATGCTGATTACAGCACAAATTCTGGAATCCATAGAACTGGGAGAATGGTTCACTGCCATAGACTTGAAGGATACCTATTTCGACATACCCATCTGTCAGGATCACTGCCTGTTTCTTCGCTTTGCCTTTCAAGATCAGTTTTATCAGTTCAGGTTCCTTCAATTTGGCCTGTCTCTGTCTCCAAGGGTCTTCACCAGGTTGGTTTCAGCGGGCCTTCATTCTCAATTCTGTCATACCAGGATGACTGGCTAATTTGTGCTCCTTCTCGCAGTCAAGTCATGAAGGACACAGAAATGGTGCTCCAACATGTCCAGTCTCTCGGGTTCAAAGTGAACTGGGAAAAGAGCAATCTAAGTTCCAGACAACAGACTGTGTTTGTGGGAATTTAGCTAGATTCCCAACTGATGACTGCAACTTTAACACCCCAGAGAGTGGTACAGTTGGACAATCTAACTCAGTCATTCCATCTCAACAAGAGAGTAAAGTTAATTCAGTTTAAGCGATTGGTTGGGCATGATTGCAGCAGCAGCAGCTGTGATCCCACTCGGCCTTCTCAAAGCCTGTCCACTACAACGTTGGTTGAACAACTTTCACTTGCATCCCAAATTACACAGACATGTAAGGATAAGGGTTACACGAAGGTGTGTCCAAATGTTACATGGAAGTTGCTACCTTCACAAGGGGTTCCTCTAGGCAACATCCCAGCGAGACGGTCTGTGATAACAACAGATGCCTCTCTAACAGGGTGGGGAGCAGTCTGGGAAAGCAGGTCCATCAAGGGACAATGGAAATTCCACTGGACCACAGAGCACATCAACGTGCTGGAACTCAGGGCAGTCCATCTCTCCCTGAGGGTTTTTCTCCCGTTGTTGCAGAACAAACATGTTTTGGTGAGAACAGACAACAAGTCTGCAGTGTACCACATCAATCAACAGGGTGGCACCAGATCAGCGCTGTGTCTCCAGGTGACAAAGGAACTACTTTCTTGGGCATTTCCAAAGCTCTCATCAGTTAGAGCAGTATACATACCGATAAGAATGGCCAGAGGAATTGTTGTACGCTTTTCCTCACCTACCCTTTATCCACCTTGTGCTCAACCGGGTAGCTTTGGGCTGTCACAAGGTTTTACTTGTGGCCCCAAGTTGGCCAAAGAGACATTGGTTTCCGACCCATGTACATTTGGTCCAAGGATTATTAAGTATTAAGGACAATAAATAGTTTGTTCTAAGGCACCGTCTATGTGGAGTAAATATTTTAGCAAGTGGTGAATATTCTCAACATGGTGTCAAGACCAGCAACTAGATCCGGGCAAGTGTGACACCAGTTTTGTTCTTCGTTTTCTTTAAACATTGATTGATTCTGGGAAATCAGTCAATACCATAAAAATCTGCATTGCAGCCATCTCACACTTCCATGTGTGAGTGGATGGTGCAAATATTGGCAAACACCCTCAGTTTCTCAAGAGTGCAAAACGCTTGCGACCCGGGAAAATTATGAGATCATCTGCTTGGGACCTTTCTATCGTCTTACACTCACTGTCAAGGCACTTTTTGAACCTTTGGAGCAAGCAGATCTCAAGTTCTTGACATGGAAAACAGTGTTCCTACTGGTGATATGTTCAGCCAATAGAGTTTGTGAATTGCACGGTTTATCAGTCAGTGAAGACTGCTTGAGATGGAAGGCATAAATAACAGGGGTATTTCTCTGGCCAAACCCATCATTCCTACCGAAGGTCCTTAAAGATTAGTTCATCGAAACATCTAAATTATGTCATTAATAACTCACCCTCAGTTTGGTTCTTCGTTTTCTTCAAACATTGATTGATTCTGGGAAATCAGTCAATACCATCAAAATCTACATTGCAGCCATCTCACACTTCCATGTGTGAGTGGATGGTGCAAATATTTGCAAACACCCTCAATTTCTCAAGAATGCAAAACGCTTGCGACTAGGGAAAATTATGAGATCATCTGCTTGGGACCTTTCTATTGTCTTACACTCACTGTCAAGGCACCTTTTGAACCTTTGGAGCAAGCAGATCTCAAGTTCTTGACATGGAAAACAGTGTTCCTACTGGCGATATGTTCAGCCAAGAGAGTTGGTGAATTGCACGGTTTATCAGCCAGTGAAGACTGCTTGAGATGGAAGGCAGAAATAACAGGGGTCTTTCTCTGGCCAAACCCATCATTCCTACCAAAGGTCCTTAAAGGATTAGTTCATCGAAAAATCTAAATTATGTCATTAATAACTCACCCTCATGTCATTCCAAACGCGTGAGACCTCCTTTTATGTTCGGAACAGGTTAAGATATTTTAGATTTAGTCTGAGAGCTCTCAGTCCCTCCATTGAAACTGTGTGCACAGTATACTTTCCATGCCCAGAAAGGTAAGGAAAACATCATCAAAGTAGTCCATGTGACATCACAGGGGTCAGTAAAAAAATTTTGAAGCATCGAAAATACATTTTGGTCCAAAAATAGCAAAAACTATGACTTTATTCATCATTGTCTTCTCCTCCGTGTCTGTTGTGAGAGAGTTCAAAACAGCAGTTTGTGATATCTGGTTTGCAAACAAATCATTCAATGTAACCGGATCTTTTTGAACCAGTTCACCAAATCAAACTGATTTTTTTTTTTTTTTAAATGGTTCACATCTCCAATACGTATTAATCCACAAATGACTTGAGATGTTAACTTTTTTTACGTGGTTGATTATCAAACATGACACGACATGAGGGACATGAGTCATTAACGACATAATTTTCATTTTTGGGTGTAACCCAAAGGACTAACCCTTTAACATTAGTCAATGTGAGAAAGGCCTTTGTGTGAGAAGTTAGCCTGCAGTCCTTTGAAACCTGGTGGACTTTTAACACATTGATTTTAGAGTGTTCTTTGTTGGTGGAGGAGGGAGGATAACAGTGGTCTTAAATTTCCTCCATTCGTACACAGTCTGTCTGACTGTGGATTGGTGGAGTCCAAACTCTTTAGAGATTGATTTGTAACCTTTTCTAGCCCAATGAACAACATCAACCCTTTTTCTGAGGCCCTCAGAGATCTAATTTATTTGTACCATGATACACTTCCAAAAACATGACAAAACTTTGATAGTTCCCTGTTCTTTAAATAAAACAGGGGACACACGGACACCTGATAGTCATCTCACTGACTGAAAACACCTTTGAACAGATGGACTTTAATTTCACCTTCAAATTAACAGCTAATCTTAGAAATTCACATCCTTTTACCGCTCACATATATGTAATATTGGATAATCTTCCTGAATAAATAAATGACAAAGTATATTTTAATCTAATTAGTTTAATTCAGTTCTCTTAGTCAATTTTCAGGACTTGCATGAAAGTCTTGATTTGTTGGGGTTATATTTATGCAAAAATATAGACAATTCTAAAGGGTTCATAAACTTTTAAGAAGCACTGAAGGTATAAACATATACTGTAATATACACTCTTAGCTAGATCATCGGAAGACATGTATACAGACCAAACGTGGTTTAGGTGAGTTTACATTACCTAGCGATCGGTCGTAAGCATGCATAAAACATTATACAATAATCAAGAACATATAAAAGGACGTAGAATCATACACAAAGACCTGGGGATTTGCATGATAGAAAAGTCAGAGAAAAAAAAATGTCTGAATTAATGAAAGAATAGCAGTATGTGTCTGGTTTTTAGAGAGAATTGAGTAGGGAGGAAGATTCTCTTTACATACACTGTTAAAAATGTATTGTAATTTTACAGGAAATTCCTGTCAATTAATTGTCGTGAATTTACAGCAAGTATTATACAGTTAATATACTGTTTTTTTAATACAATATAGTACTGTATTTATACAGCAGTGCTACTGTGATTATAGTAGCATTATTACAGTAAAATGCTGTAACTCATTTTAATTTACTGTATATTTACTGCAACTCAGTTGCCAGGAATTTCCTGTAATTTTACAGGAGACAATTACACTTGAATATTTTAAATAAAAAAATAAAAAAATAAAAAATAAATAAATATATATATATATATATATATATATATATATATATATATAACAAATAAATAACAATATATATATATATATATATATATATATATATATATATATATATATATATATATATATATATATATATATATATTGTTATTTCTAAATATAATAAGATACTGCAATTTTCCATCTTCCAAAATTAAAACCATAACACTATGCAACATCACATAGTACAAACTTATTGTACAAACTGTACAAACAGAATTACAGTTTCACTGAAGAATCTAGCTCACTTCCAGACGTCCAGACAGTCTATCATCAGGGGGAACATGGTGATAAATAACAAAAGGTCCCAATCAGTCTTGAACTGGGGAAGCTGTGGGGTGTGGGTGGGCATCAATACCAGCCCATCAACTTAAAGTCCAGGAGACTTCTTAATAGGGTGCAGACAGGTGCGTTGAGCCCATGTCTCTTTTCTGCTTTGCTGACATCTTGGAGTTGATTCCACAAAAAGCTCTGAAAACAGAGAGAGTGAAAACAAGTTTTCATATCAGTTAATGATGAATACTGTGTAAAATAAAACATACAAATTAAACTATTCATACTTGCTTGTAGAAAAAAAAATGACATTGATGTATGTATTTAACATCAACACATTTAACAACATAACATTTAGAATAACATTGGCTTTTACATAGCTTTTCTTAAATATATAATGTCACTGTATGCAATTTAAATTGACTGTCGCTTTGGACGAAAGTGTCTGCAAAATGGGTCATATGACGTTTCTAAAAAGAACATTATTTTGGGTATTTGGTGTAATGAAATGTTTGAGCGGTTTAAGGTAAAAACATTATTGTTTCTCCTCTACTGGTACTCCTCTCCTCTTCTTCTGAAACGTGTTGATTTTTACAAAGCCATCATTCTGAAAAGCGAAGTGTGCTCTGATTGACCAGCTATCCAATCTATTGTGTGACTGAAATGTTATGCCCCTTAACATACTGTGCCCTGTCTGGCCGAAGCGATGAGACATAAACATTTAATAAAGGGGGGTGAAATGCTCGTTTTCACTCAATATCCTGTTAATATTGAGTACCTATAGAGTAGTCCTGCATCCTTCATAACTCCAAAAAGTCCTTAGTTTTATTATATTTATAAGAGAAAGAGAGTCTGTACCGATTTTTCCCGGAAAAACACGAGCGCCTGGAGGCGTGACGTGTGGGCGGAGCTAAAGAATCACGAGCACCAGTAGGCTTTTGCATTGAGAGCGTTTGGAAGCTGAGACATTTCCGTGAGGAAAAAAAAACATCATCCAAAACAAACCATGGCTAACAGTCAGATTCAGCAGTATATTTATGATCCAGAATCAGATCCAGAGGCTGAAATTTAACAAGAGCAGCATCAGCAACGACATCTCTATGTGGTATGTATTGAAACTGTATACATTTGCTTAGTGGTTTTGGAAAATGACTAAGTTCCACTTTATGTCGTCTTTTTTTTTTTTTTTACATGTGGAAAGTGCAGTTTGATGACAACATCGCATGTTGTTTACTTGATGTGCTTACACGCCGATAGTTAAGTTAACAACACAGAGATATTTGAAACACTTGCACAACTCCGTTGATGCTCTGTAAAAATTAACTCCATCCACTGGTCCTTTAATTTTTTTTTTTTTTTTTTTTTTGGCAATCTGTGCAGGGTTGTCTTGCCCTGGCAACCAAAAACACGCTTCTTTTGTGACAATTCGGTCTCTCGCTCTGATCAGTGAATGTCTCTGCTCTGCTACATGGGAGCGCGCGCTCTTCCGGGAGATGTGCTCTTAGGACCCATATAAGGAAATTCCACTCCATCTAACGTCACACAGACCTATACTCGAAAACAACTTTCCGAAACTTGTGACAAACTGGAAGAGGGGGGGGGTGAAATGCTATTTCATGCAAACTGAGTTTTTTACACGGTTAAAGAGTTGGATTCCCATGCTAAACATGGACAAAGTTTCAAAATCAAAATCATCAGTTATTTGTGATAGCTTTTGCTATCAGTCATGCCAGCTTTCAGTATGCTTATAGCTTTTAGCTTGTAGCTTTGCTTCCTAGCTTTTGGTTCTAGCAATGCTTTTAGTCATCACTGTTCTTTGAACGCGGTTCCAGCATGCTTCGGCCTGCACGCCTGCTGCTACTTAGCCACGATGATAAGAAACACCACCTAGTCTTGTCAAACTTTACTTCTTTTTTTTTCCATTTAAGAGTTTCGTGTTCTGAGTTAAGTTTTGTAACACCGTGTCTGTCTGACCTCGAGTGCCCGTTCAACTTCAACCAGCCCACACAACTCTGCGTCTTCAGCCAACGCCCAACCACGGCTTCCCAAGACGTCACTTCAACTACTACTGAACTTCCAGCCAATCAGTGACATTGGGAAACCCCTTTTCGACTCCCTTTACACAGGAGACGCAAGTAACTTTACCTCTAGACTCTGACCTTTACTGGTGTATCTAATATAATTTTAACCTCATTGAGGATCTCAATGCGAGGGCTAATTAATTAATGATTGATGGTTGATGGTTGTTCATGTCTATGCAATTTAACGTATTGCTGTAAACTTGGGATTCCACATTTCCATTCTCTTAAACTCATCTTTCCCTAACTGTCGATCTTCCTGCAACTTGTGTGAATGTGTGAGTGCGTGTGTTTATGTTTTAGATTAGTTTATACGTCTTAGTATAAACTAATATACCATGACTTAGGTGCCCTTGAGCAAGGCATCGAACCCCCAACTGCTCCCCGGGCGCCGCAGCATAAATGGCTGCCCACTGCTCCGGGTGTGTGCTCACAGTGTGTGTGTGTGTGTTTACTGCTCTGTGTGTGTGCATTTCGGATGGGTTAAATGCAGAGCACAAATTCTGAGTATGGGTCACCATACTTGGCTGAATGTCACTTCACTTTCACTTTCACTTTAGATTTATCTAATAAAGCCTTATTCATATTGAAAAGAGAAGTATCTTGTTTTTTGTGCTTACAAGTTAATGTCTTAAACTGCCGATCTTGTTACTGTGCTAATTGATAGTGTTTTCACTATACTTTGGATATTAATATCCAGCGCAGATTTGATATTAAACGGGTCGTTCAGTGAATACCGTGGCGTTTTAGTGATCAGCCGTGAAACAGTGATTCTGTTCAAATTCCCTTTAAAATCTTAAATGATTCCTTTGAGCTAAATTGACCTGTTTCCCTTACAAGTGCTTGAGGCCCTTTAGGATACTGTTAGTTAAACACGTAGACAGCGAATGTCGCTGCCACTCCATTCAGAAGGCTGTTGTGGGGCCCCATAACAGTTGTCCCTTCCAAAGACATCATCCATTTGTCTGCACTTAGTGCCTCTCCTGAAATTCATACACAATATGATAACTAAAAGAGCACTAGAAAGCTGCACTACATACATACACGCATGAGTGGAAGTATTGGCAGGATGGGCAAAAGTACCAATTTTATCAGGTGGGGGACAAAGTTATAGTATGGTTTTTCCTAATTTAGACTAGGCATTTTATGGATGCAATAGGCTTATGTTGAATTACAGTCTTTCCTTTCTTCTTTGACATATATCCATGTAACAATTATTAACAGGTATTAAAGCAAGCAAACGTATGTTCCATCTAGCAGCCGGTGTGCAGCTGATCCTGCGGTGTCTACAGCTGTTCCCGCTCAGTCTTTTCTTTATGCATTGACCGTTCATTGCCATGGTACAGTTATGCCGCGTTTCCACCAACCCCCCCTAATTTCAATAAAATGGAATATGATATCAAACACCACTGCCTCCTTTCATTTTCATTTTCATTCGTTAAACATATTAATAGCCGCAGAAATGAAATTGAGGGAAATGTGTAGGCCTACATTATATAAAACAAAATATATCAAATAGTAGCCTATTGTCTCTTTTTTTTTATTTTAACATATTAATAGATTAACTGAATAAAGACCAAAGATTACCGGTTATGTTTACCCAAAACAAATTATATTTTATGCTTAACCACTAAAGAGACATCAGAGCCAGCGGCAAATGTCAGAAGGTATTGCCTAGTTGAGAGTGCTCCCGACGGATTCATGATCACTGAGCTCCCACTGATCACGTGGAGTTGACCATCTCCGACATCAGCGAAACAAATTTTTAAATAGGCGCAGTCTTTATAAATAAACCGCATATTTGAATTTTAAACAACTACATTCTCGTCTGAAATAGTTCAAACACTATACCTTTCATGACACGATGACAGTAATATTTAAAAAATTATCAAAAGAAACGGTTGTTGAAATTACAATGTTGTATTGCCACTCCCGAAAGTTCAGGACCTTTAAACAAGTACCTCGCGAGCAGGGACTTTCTGAGGGACATTTTTTTACCCAGAACTTTGTTTAGATCATGGTAACTGCGGTGGAAGCACACCGAGTACCAGCCCAAATCCATAGTTCCTTGGTAAAGTTCCTGCAGTGGAAATTTGGATACAGTATGAAGATGTTTAGTTTTATTGTCATTGCATATCTCTACACAACGAAATTAAGATTAAGTATTAAGTATTCCACTGAAATAAAACAAACGAAACAATCAGCACTCACTCAGGTCACCAGTATTAATATATATAAAGACTTATAAAAGAGATTTTATGTTACATACCTGAGACATGTTCCTTCTTCCAAAATTTTTTAAATAATTCTGGAACCGTCCGTTGGCCGCGTAATTTCAAAATTCAAACAGCAGCGATCCCACAAAGCTATGCGGTTACAATAACATTACATGACTGCCTGTTAATTTCCCATCATGCATTTACATTTACAACAAAAACATGAATACAGTGCGATGTTGTAAAATGTATTGTAAAAATTACATCAATTCCTAACAGTGTACTTTTAGGTTGTAAAGTTGTTCTGATATGGCCGAGGTGTCCTGGCCTGGAGATCATTTACAGACATATAGGCAACGAGTCTGGTGTTGAATGAGGGGTCTGTAATGTTTTCTGAATTTAATGAATAATTTATTTGTTAAATCTAATGAACAATTGTGTTATAGATTGGTCCAAATGCTACAACAAGCAAGCAGATGTTATACTAATATTTATCAATTATAGTTAAAATTGATTTTACAATAATGATTTTCAAAGAGCATAGTGGAAATATAATATAAATACAAGATATATGGATTCATGCAATATATGCTTTTTATTTAGCAGATTGAAGAATAATTTCTAAACAAATGTGTATTTAATGATACAAATTAGAATTCCTTTAGATTTTATTATGATTGTAATCAAAATTTAAATACATTTTATTAGAAATATGACCTTTGAGATTGAATGTCAGTTGACTGAAAAGAGAAAAGTTTGCAAAAAGGTTTGTATGTTTCATGTTATAGAGCCAGAATGAGCTAGAGATGGGCCATAGAATCAGCTTCATTCATCCTTTTTATCAGCCGTGATAAAAGTGGCAACTGAAGTGTAGTTGCTCATGTTTATTCTTCATGACAGGGAGCAGGGAGCTCTGCTTTGTTGTGTAATGAGCCCCAGTCCCAGCTACAAAGGTTTTGCTTCTGCCTTCAGAACCACTGATGCTCTAAAGGCCAAGCACATGACTGCACCAGCATCACTGTATAATGTGTGGATCAACCCAACTCTGTCTGTGAATACATTCATGAGCTCTATGCAAGCCAGATCAGATCTGTGTACAGTATGGCTCATGCAATGAACGTCAGAGCATATCTGCAGGGTTCAAGGTTCAACATTTACATTTTAATAAACAGTAAAAGTATGAGTGTGGAAAAGCAGGGAGGAACATGATAGATGAGACCATTCAAATAAACGTGTTTATTATACCTGTACCTCATTAAAATAATTAAATTCCTGTAAATAAACCATAAATAAATAAATGGATGAATGTATATTGCTTATTGACTGTCTGTCCAATGATATCTTTATGACTGTTTCAAGTTATTTATTTATAGATATTGATTTATGATATTGATTTTTGATTATTCATTTTTTATATAATAAAGAAAGGTTATATCAGATTGTAAAATGTCCTTTGATGTGACTTGCCCACAACTGTACTATATTTCTGAATTAATAATTTATAATTAATGAACAAATTAAAATATGTAAGCATGTATCTTAAAAAAAATGTCAGTTAAGTCAGTTATTTCTATATTTTGCTGTAGTGTGTCAGTAGGAATTATCAGTTTACCTTTCCAATTTTGTGGCATTTTGATATCAATTGTTATAATCCAGTGAGATTTGTGTTTACACAAGGAGCCTGACAACAGCCAGTGCTCCACACAGAGATCTGATCTCATCATCATCCAGTCTGTCTGGAATAACATGAAGAAACAGAACGTCTAAGTTATGTATGCAACCCTCTTTCCCTGAAAGAAGGAACAGAGAAGACACGTTGATGACTGACAAACTGGGTCTCACCTGAGAGCCCTATAATCCTTGAGTGTAAATTAAACAAGGCAATACACATTGGCATGCAAATATTGCATCTTGCTGCTGGTCATCACGAAATGAAAATAAGCAGGCAGCAGGTGCTACGCATCATCAGGTTTTAGCTAAGGACCCAAGCCAATGATCCGGTGCCTGCCGGTGGTACAGAAACTGTGGCGACAGGACATGATGTCTCCATTCCATCCTTCAGGCAATGGGGGTTACATACGTAACCGAGTTGTTCCTTTTCAGTCGGTTGCTCCGAGTCATAAGTACACACACACACACACACACACACACACACACGCACGCACGCAGTGAATACACACTCAGAGAAGCGAGCAGCCATTTATGCTGCAACACCCAGGGAGCAGTCTGGGGTTTAGTGCCTTGCTCCTCAGTCGTGGTATTGAAGGTAGAAGAGAGTACACTGTACATTCACTCCCCCCAACTACAATCCCTGCCGACACAAGACTTGAATTTGCAACCTTTGGTGATGCACTTAATGAGAACCAAATTTAGAGTACCATATCCATCCAGGAAAAAACTAAAAGAAAAAAAAAACTTACTGAGAACTGGAGATGTATAGAGACATACATCGAAACACTGCCTATACAGACTTCTGAATACCCTACAATGTGGTGATGAAACAGAAGAGACACAATTATCAACTATCTGAACTATCCCTCTCATACCTTTGTGCACAGGTCTCCTCTGCAGTGAAAGGGGCTTTTTTGCTTCCTTCCTGAGTAGGCAGACATGAAGGCAGACATGATGATCTTTCTTCAGCAGAGCTACTAACTTTGCATTTTAATCTCTCTTATGTTACTGCCTCCAATAGTAACTGCCTGATATATATTGTATGTTGTAATTTTTGTATTATACCTAAATAGTTTTGGTGTGTAATTGCTTATGACATTCCCTAATGAAATTGTTATTTATTCAATCTTTTGACAAATTCTTTTTTAAATTCTAGGTTCATTGCACGCAAACTGAAATTAATTTTTTTCTTCTTTTTTTGATAGTTATGACAGCAGAAAATTAAAATTTCAGTTTCTCAAAAAATTTTAATATTCAATTTTGAGCTTGATTAGTCTGATTCATTTTGAGTATAAATACTGGGTACCATTTGGGCTAGTTTATAACATGCATGCACAATTATGGGAAAAAAACTACTGACTTGACAGTGGTCCAGAAGACAATCATCAACACTCTCCACAAGGAGAGTAAGCCACAGAAGGTCATTGCTGAAAGGGATGGTTGTTCACAGAGTTCTGTATCAAAATATATTCATAGAAAGTTGACCGGAAGGGGAAAAGTGTGGTAGGAAAAGGTGTGAACTCATTTTCACCTGGGAAATGTCTCAAGCATTTCCTGGGGTGAGGAGAACAATAACGGGACTGTTGCTCAGTGGTCCACAGTCCTCTTTTCAGATGAAAGTAAATTTAGCATTTCATTTGTAAATCAAGGTCTGGAGTCTGGAGGAAAACTGGCGAGGCACAGCATCCAAGCTACTTGAAGTCCAGTGTGAAGTTTCTAAAGTCAGTTATGATTTGGGGTGCCATGACATCTGCTGGTGTTGATCCATTGTGTTTTATCAAGGCCAAAGTCAATGCAACAATCTACCAGGAGATTTTGCAGCACTTTATGCTTCCATCTGGTAACAAGCTTTATTGAGATGCTGATTTCATTGTGCAGCAGGACTTTAGCACCTGCCCACAGTGTACACTTTCAAGTGGTTTGCTAACCATGATTTTACTGTGCTTGATTGAACTTACCTGACCTGAACTTCATAAAGAAGGTATGGGGTATTTTGAAGAGGAAGATAAGTAACAACTGACAAACAATACAAAGGAGCTGAAGGCCACTATCAAAACAACCTGGGCTTCAGTAACACCTCAGCGGTGCCACAGCCTTCTTGCCACACCGCATTGAAGCTGTAATTCATTCAAAAGGAGCCCCAACCAAGTATGGAGTGCATAAATAAACCTCTCTAATCTAATTTTTTTGAGGGATGATTTAAGACATAACCATCATAAAAAAAAAAAAAAAAAATCTTGAAATATTTTAGCTTGTGTGCAATAAATCTAGAATTTAATTTTTTTTAAAGAACTTTCATGATATTCAATTTTTTTTAGATGCCCCTGTAGGCACGCCACGTAGAGGGACATGTCTATAGAGGCAAATGTGTCTACTTGTGCGGCTTCATCCTGGAATGTAAATGTCACGAAGTGATCTCAGATGCTTCTGACTCCATAGGAGGAGATGGTGGGTGAATTGCGACATATGATGGGAATGTAGACCACCCTGGTGGTTGAAGTGTGCAGTGTTCGCAGTGTTATACGTATGGACCAGTATGTGCTTGCCTTGTAGAAATGTTTTGAAGAGGCCTAGCGCAAGACGCACTTTAAGCAACTCAAGGCAACTGAGGTGCCAATGCAGATTGGGGCCTGTCCACAACGCCAAAACTGCATGCTTGTTGAACGTGGCACACTAGCCCATAGTGGAGGCATCCATGAATACAACAGCATACCTGGACACCTGCACTAGCAGAACTACCTGTCTGAAGAATTGCTGGGTGCGACCGGAGGCCGGAGTGATCGTGTCTCAGTTCATGCCACATTGCTAATGCCCATCTTGGGACTCAGCCGGGAAGCCAATGCTGAAGCAACCTTAAATAAAGCAATCCGAATGGCGTTACTGTGGCTGTGGATGCTATATGCCCCAGGAGCCTCTGAAAAAGTTTTAGTGGGGCTGACTGAACACCATATACCTGTGCTCACTCAACTGCTCCTGGGACTCAACCAGAATGAACCAGTTTTGAGATAGTTGAGAATGTAAATGCCATGTTCTCTAATTGGAAGAAGGGCCACCTCTGCAGCCTTCGTAGGACCTTGTACTAATATGCCTGTCCATCAAACATAAAGCAGAGAAACAGCCTGTACTGAGGGAGAAATTAAACATGAAAGTATTCATCCTTCAGGTCAAACGTAACAAACCATTCCCGGGGACGGATGCATTAATTTTTAATGGCATCTTGTGAAGGGACTGGTTCAAACCTCACAGGTCAAAGATTGGTCATAACCCACTGCCTTTCTTAGGTACAATGAAGTAGCTGTAAAACCCTGACCTTACGTTGGCTGGTGGGACCAGCTATATCGGGTCCTTCGTCAGCAGGACTGAGATTTCTGCCTGTAAGACAGGAGCATGGCTGAACCTGGGGGGATGCCAGGTCAACTCAATCGCATAGCAAAGTCTGAAGGCTCCTTGAACTGTGCCCTGCTGCCCACTGGTGATATTAGAAGTGAATGAAGCTGGCCAGGCACAGCATGATTCAACATCAATTGTGCCCTCTTGGAAGCCAGAGAAAGTGGAAACTTTTCTCTTTTTTACCAAAACAGGAACAGAAAGAAAACAAAAGATTCTCACCTGGCCCTACTCAGGGGGAGGGAATGGAGAGGTCACCATATCCCAAAGACCTGACCCCTCCATCTCTGGGTAGCCTGTCTCTACTCCCCGCTGTGGCCTCGGTGGATGCTACTGCTGAGGCTGAGCAGTGGTGGAAGAAGCTGCAGGGGGGGTGTCCTCGGCAATGAGCAAGCAGAGAAGCTACTGCTGGCAGTGGGGTGAAAGCAGCAGCAGGCTGTCAGGGCAGGATGTGCTTGATTGTCTCCGTCTTCTTTTGTGCAGCTGACAACTGTTGTGCAAAGCTCTTCACTGCATCTCCGAATAGGCCGGCCTGGGAGATAGGGGAGTCAGGAAAATGGTATTTGTCGGTCTCCCGCATTTCCACCAGGTACAGCCAGAGATGGTGTTCCCTGGACCAACAACGTGGCCATCGTCTGAAGCGTGCAATGACATTTGTCACTCTCAGGGCAAGGTCCATCACTGTGCACAGCTCCTGCATCAGCCCTGGGTAAGAACTACCCTCATGCAACTGTTTTAGTGCTCCATTTAGGGGATCGCCGTGTACCCCCTTGCCAACCTGCCATTGAGAGTAGTGAGGGAGGAGAATGCAGCAGATCAGTTTCAGACAGAAAAAGGTGCCACCCATGACCTAGTCACCACCTCATGCACTTATGGAAATAATGGCACTAGAGAAGGGGGCTGATAACCAGCTCTGGGTGCACTGAGATACCAATAATCTAATCTTGACATTTCAGTACACGGTGGCTGTTATCACTTGAGCCCGACCACCTCGGCAGACTGGAAAAGCATATTCATCAATTCTGGGTCAGGCTCGGGCAACACTACTCTCCCCAATGGGGGCAATGAGTCCTAACCCCCAGACTCCAGCTCACCCTCTCATGCCGCAATTGACATCTGGTCATCTGGAGGAGCACCAGCTGCACTGATATTTACATAGTGTGTTTGCCCCCACAGTAACCCTAAGGTCAACTTGTCTAAACACTAAACACTCTTCTGAGGAACAGAAACAGAGCTAGATTGGGGCATAAATAAGAGGACTCCACTTTTCCTGAGGTATTTATCAAAACATCACCTGAGATATTAATCACCCCATCCAGAAACACATGGGAGAAAAAGCATCTATCTGTCGTCTACAAAGACACACCTTTGTCTGGTATTTTGGGGAAATTAACACTTTTAGTGCTGAAGTGCACAGGGGAACCACGGCTGCAGAGCTGTCACATCAACACCAGTTAAAGAAGCCTCTTCCCAGAGCGCTCGTAGACTCATTCTGAATCCTCTTCGAATGATAGGCAGAGCAGAATAATAGAAATGCTCAGCTTCGAAGTGAAAAACCGAGTATGTGTTGCACCTGCTGCCTACTTATGCTTGTGTCATGACGAGAAGCAGCTGGATGCAATTATTGCATGCTGTAGCAACTCATAATGTAAAAGTTTAAATCAAATTTCTCAAGCCATCTTAATAACTACACATAATGTAAAAACTGTTCATAATGTAATAAGTATCACATTTTTATTGTACTAAAATTTTCTGAAAAAATTATGAGAAATGTATTACATTATAAACTGACCAAAAATATTGTTATATTGTCATAATTATTTAATTATACTTATAATAAAGTATAAGCAGTCCAGTATAATGGTCAGTTAAAATATTTGTGCTGTTATTTAGCCTATGTGTTTATATACGTATATACACTGAACAAGTGTTTTTTTGCCCCCATTTTTCATTAGCTGAACTCAAAGATCTATGACTTTTTCTATGTACACAAATATTGCTCACAAATCTGTCTAAATCTGTGTTAGTGAGCACTTCTCCTTTGCCAAGATAATCCATCCACCTCACAGGTGTGGCATATCAAGATGCTGATTATACAGCATGATTATTGCACAGGTGTGCCTTAGGCTGGCCTCAATAAAAGGCCACTCTAAAATGTGCAGTTTTACTGTATTGCGGGAGTCCGAAAACCAGTCAGTATCTAGTGTGACTACCATTTGCCTTACGCAGTGCAACACATCTCCTTCGCATAGAGTTGATTAGGTTGTTGGTTGTGGCCTGTGGAATGTTGGTCCACTCCTCTTCAATGGCTGTGTTAATTTATTTTTAGAATTAATTTGTACACGAATGGATTAAGCAAAGCAGATATGTTCATGTCTGAGATTCATCTTAGCATTTATATAGAATAACTAAATTTTTCCTATTAGCATCATAAAAAAAAGAAAAACCCTACAATTAAAATTCTGAATGCATTACAGATAGTTTAGTATGTATGCAAAGAGTGCTCGCTTCATAATGTCAAATGCACTGAGCCTGTCACTCATCTCAGTTCATTGGTTCAATGGACGTGTCTGTGATCAGCTACTCCATGTGATCCGGAAGTTGCTGCCGACTGGATTTCAGTGTGGTGGCGTATTTCAAACTGAAATGGAATATTGAGTAGAGGGTGGGGTTTAATGTTAGTGCTCCTCCTCTCATCTCTCACTCACAGAAGACTAATTGTTGGAGTAGAGTGGTTAAGCATATTGTGCCCAAGCCATCAAACTTATGTCATTGGAAAAGGCATGCCATTCTAGAGCAGAAGCAAGTGATTTGATTTTGATTAAAGAGTTTGATTAACCAGTGTTTCAGTTGTGCCCCTACTAAACCCCTTTTGTCCTTTGAACTGAAGGCATTTTTTTTATGAACAAATTTGGTAAAAACATCTAAAAGTTTCCAGAGTCTAATGTAGTCTAGGGTTAATGGTTCCACCTAGTCATCAACTGTAAAAATAACAAATGTTACCTCTTCCCAACAGGGAAAACCACCAACAATCAAGAATATCACACACACGCACAAACACTATAATTTGCTGTTATACTCCATATAAGTCCATATAAAAGACAGAAACTAAGCCTTTTTTGCACAGGCCTATCTAAAGTCTTAATGGTCCCACCTAGTGATCAACTGTAAAAATATATATATATATATTTTTACCTCTTCCCAAAAGGGAAAACCACAAACAATCAAGAATGAATTATTATATGGTGTCATGGCTTTGCACTCAAAAAAATGTCATTATAATGGAAGTAAATGGGCCAAAAACAGCCACCAACAACAAATGAGGGAGAAACAATATGAATCTAATGCTTCACAAAAACAAAAAAATGCATCAAAGCCAATGTTACTACTAATCTTTGACATGCCCAAAAATGTTATAAAAAGTAAAAAAATATGAATCTGTTACATTTTTACAGCAGCACAGACAAAGGCTGCAGACAGCACACCTTGTTTGTTATCTTTATTTTATAAGTGCACAAAGTTTTGTTCTTATTATGTCTTTATCCTAAAAAAAAAGTAGACCCTTTACAGATTTGATTGATGTATTGCTCTTACCTGTACGATTAAAACTGAAAGTGTAATTTAAGTTCTTTTCGGTGTTATCAGGAGAAAATGACTCATAACGCTTATCCGCGTTAAGGCTGGTTCACACGGCAGGATAATTAGGCAGATTTTAGCCCCGATTTACCCCTTCCGACAATCTTAGGATGCTCCGATTATCGTAAAATAACCTCTTTGACCATCGCCTTTTCTTGTTTTTCTTATGTTTTTTTTCCGTTAAAAACAAAGCACAAACTGTGGCCACTGCATCCTCTTTGTCCGCCATGATTGTTTACTCTGAAGTCACGTTTGATCTCGAGGGATTTTGAGAGATTTCCCGTCTGACCTGGGAATGCTCGGGAGTCAAATTGGACCAAAACTGTTAGACCCGTGATTTTTTATCGCCGTGTGTAGGATCTCTCAGGTTTGGAAAATCGTCCAACAATTTTTAAATCGTCCCGTGTGAACCAGGCCTTAATCGACACCAGAGGGTTAATTGAGTGGATGTTTTCATCCCGAACATAACGAAAAGGTAATGAATTTGTACAATGCACAAGGGTTAATATTCTTTGTAAATAAAGCATTTAGCACTAGTGAACTAAATGAATGAAGCATTGCAAAGTTTAATGTAATTTTGGAAGTTGAATGTAAAGGAATTGTCATTTTGGAATTTCTATGGACTAATGTGATACTGTTGTTCATGTTCTTGCTCATGATGAAGTTGTTTTTATTGTTATAATTAATTTATAGCAAGATGACCCATTGAATTAATTTTGGTAGCAATGACTGATTGTATTATTATAACCATTATATATATAACCCGTGGCTCTTAAGGAATGTTTTTTTGTTCCTTCTGGAGCATCAGTGAGCATTTGAACCTTCTGTAATAGTTGCATATGAGTCCCTCAGTTGTCCTCAGTGTGAAAAGATGGATCTAAAATCATAGAGTCATTGTTAGAAAGGGTTCACATACACACACACACATTTTGATCCAGCTGTGGAACACACAAGTAACAACACATTATTAAGAATCAAGTGTATGTAAAAAAAAAAAAACAAAAAAAAAAAAAACAAATGCATTTTCTGGTTTCGCCTACTAAGTAGTGCTATGACCATATATGTTTTCAGTAGCAGTCAACCATGCCTTGCTAATAAGCTAGATTTGATGGTTGCAGTCAGTTGATAATCTAAGCGAAAACACCTACATAATTCATGTTCACAGGAGCAAATGTGTGAATTTAAATGTATGTGTTTGATTTAGAACAATTTCAGTTTCAATATTGTTTTACTGTAGGCTACGTTTGGTTAGATTTTACTGTCGGCTATACAGTACTAGACCATAATCGACTAATGCATGCCCAAAACATTGGCATGCCAGTCCAGCATTGCCAGTCTGTGTTTTATGATGTACTCATCCTGAGCCTGGAGCAGCTTGGAAGAACAGCAGGACAGATACTCAAGCACAATTTAGCTTGTAAGCAAATGATCCCCATCGCACATCCACTGATGTGAAGCTGACAGAGTGTGAAAGGCTTTACAGGGGATTTGTCGCACAAGTCTTATTCATTTCCGTGCCCAATTAAGGGTTGGCGGCCGTGACATTGCCGACGCTCCAGTGAAGGAGCAGATCAATAATATTTCCACCATTGAAAGCTGACTCCCCTAAAGCCAGGACCACCAAGCTACTTTACCACAATGTCCCTCTGTTTCCTGGTCTGAAGAAGTGCTGTTTCCTGGCTCACAGGAAGCAAGGATTCCTTGACACAAAATCTTTCTTGCTTTCCTTGCTCAATCCCTCAACTGCCAATGCCCAGGGCCCAATTAACCTGAGCCAGCATTTTGTCACAGCACAGACAATACCCAGGCCACACATACCAATAAAACATGCACAAAACCGTCCATAGAGCCCCATTCATGCTAGGCCAATGCAAGGACAGGGTCATTAATAATTAAGGATTGGTGAATATTTCACACGTAGGGAGAGTCATGGCTTGACCCAACAGACATTTTCAAGGTAAATATTTAAAGATCGATACCTTGCATGCTGGGAGAGAAAATGGTCCCTGAGGGTGTGAATTGAATGTACGAAGGAGAGAGAGGACATTGTTTGGTGAACAGTAGTCATTTGCTGTACTGTTGTAAACAGTTTCTCCAGAGGGGACTCCTTGTGAGATGCCAGAAAACATGTTGGAAAATCAGTGCTTTTCAATAAGCGGACATTCCTTTTTCTTCCTTTCAACCACACCATGGGCTCTCAGCAGGAGGAGAGGATAGAGAATCCAGCAGCAAATCCAAAATGTGGATTTAACCTCTCTACATGGTCCATTATGTTGAAACTGAACCTTTTAAAAGCTGGGGGATGACTAAGCCAAATCTATCGGCACAAAGCACAGAGTGAGCATTGATATAGTTAAATGTCAAGTAGTGAGAGTGTAATAATTCTCTCAGATAGCATGGCTGTGAAATATTCCCCATTTACTGAGACACAATACAACCTCTTTGTTTCAAAAGGATACATGAGAGGTGTGGGTTGGACTGTTGCCTCCCGATGTATGCTGGGAGCGGTTAAGCTGTTAGCACCACTCTGTGATATGGGGATGAAATGTTAGGCACCATTTTTTAGATGTACAAATTTTGTTCATTACTTTCCTTATTTTTCCTTTTAAGTTTAATCGCTTTTCATAATATGAGGCAGTAAAACTTTATAACAACAAGGGCTGACACTTATAAAGTAATTTACAATTGAGGAGCAAAAGCTATTTGTAAAAGATATGGTAGGTCTATTAGATTGTTAGATTTCTCAGCCTTTTAATCACTGGTGAAACAAAGCTTATGTCAATATATTTGTAAGATAATATTATAGTAGGATTTGGTCAGATAATAGTGGCATAATGTATCAGATTATTGTTATAGGAATCATGTCCAAAATTATACCATGCAAAAGCGAGAAAATTAGGACTAAGTGATTGATAAGATAACATATGATAACATATGATTTATGAATGGGCAGGACAAACATCGCAACACCCTGAGCAAAGACAATATCTAATTGGTCAAGACAATTTGATGTGTGGCCGAAAAGCCAGTTTAAATACTCAGGACACCATCAAATTTTGCTCTTAGCTTTTGCTTTTAGTCATCACTTTTAGCTATGCTATTTGCCATTGCTTTTTATGTTCTTTGAGCGCTGTTCCAGCGTGCTTCGGCCTGCATGTCAGCTGCTACTTAGCCACGATGAGAAGAAACACCACCTAGTCTCGTCAAACTTTACTTCTGTTCTTTTACTTTAGAAGTTTATCTTCTTTCCTGTTGAGTGTTTCGTGTTCTGAGTTAAGATTTGTAACTCTGTGTCTCCGAGTCTGACCTTGATGGCCTGGTTAAAACTACAACCAACTCACAACCCCGGATCTTCAGACAACTCCCAACCATGGGCTTCCCAAAACGTCACTTCAAGGACTACTGAACTTCCAGTTAATCAGAAAACTTGGGAAACCCCCTTTTCAATGACAACAAAGGGAACCCCCTTTACACAGGCAATGCAAGTAACTTATGTCCAGACTGAGCTGAACTGGTGTATCTATTATAATTTTAACCTCATTGAGAAACTCAGTGCGAGGGTTAATTAAGTGATTGATGGTTGTTCATGTCTATGCAATTTCACGTACTGCTGTAAACCTGGAATTTTACATTATCATTCTCTTAAACTCATTCTTTCTTAACTTTCTCTCTTCCTGCGACTTGTGAGAATGTATGAGTTTGTGTGATCATGTGTTAGATTAGTTTATGTCTTAGATTTATCTAATAAAGCCTCATTCATATTAAAAAGAGAAGTATCTTGTGTTTTGTGCTTTTAAGTTAATGTCTTAAACTGCCAATCGTGTTTTCATTATACTTTTGATATTAAAATACATTACAGATTTGATGTTATACGGCTCATTCAATGAATCGTTGGCCATCTCAGTGATCAACCGTAAAACAGTGATTCTGTTCAAATTCCCTTTAAAATCTTAAATGATTTCCTTTCAGCAAAATGTACCTGTTTTCCTGACAATAAATAGCTAATATTTACTTTTTTAAATGCATTTTCATCATTTTCAAACTTAAAATCAAGAAGATTTTATGTTGGTGGGTTGGTGTCAAATGAAGAGTATAAGTAAAGTGTGTCATTAAATGAAGTACTTATAGAGTATGTATATTGCAGTTAGTTGATTGACAGCTGTCAATCATGTCAGTTCGCAAATGAGCGGTATGACCTTATTTACGCAGCGCATTTTTTATTCTGTTTGTGCATGTGCACCTGCACACCACTTATGTGCACCCCTAAATATAAAAACAGTCATAAACATAAAGTCATAAACAGTAATATTCATCTATATATATATTAGAGCCCGACCGATATGGATTTTTGGGGGCCGATGCCGATATTAACTCGAAAAGAGCCGATTTATAAGCCAATATTTTGATTTTGAAAATAAACTGGATATTAGACCCATTTCCTATAAACTGCACTTGCACAACATTCACTAGCAAAATATCTGCCTGTTCTATGTATGTGGGCTGTATAAACCATTTTCCAGAAGGGATTTATGTAAAAAAAATAAAAAGCCTTAGATTACAGTCTCAGTGACTAAACAATTGCACATCAAAAGTATATATTTACAAAAGTCTGATTTTAAACATTAAACACTTTTACTTTCTTCCAGTTGAAGCTGGTTTTAACAGTCTGTGTGTGTACTGCAAATACATTATCATACTAAAGTTAAAGTATTTGCAGAAGTAGTCCCACACTTTGATGCTACAGCATTCACCTTTTTCAGCCATCTGTAGGCAGAAAGAGAGACAGAGAAATAATAAGCATATGTATTAATAATATCACCATGTATCATTACTCATGTCATCATTTGAATTATAATAATATAATAATAATAAACAGGGATCTCCTACATAGGCAAAAAGAGAATATATATATATATTTTTTTTTTTTTTTTCAATCAATAGGTATTACCTACTTATATTTAACAATATTATTACAACATTTTCCTGTTATGTCTGTAAAGCTGCTTCAAACAATCTGTAAAAAAGAAAAAAAAGAAAAAGAAAAAAGCGCTTGTTCTGCTCACATTTTTTTTATATGTCCCCTCTGGTTTAATAATTTCTGACGCACCTACTGTAGTTACTGTAACTACACTATATTTGCTCTCACAGACACATTCACAACGGACCCGTAAATCTTCTCTTCTCTTTGTGCAGTCTGAATCAAAACATTGTCATGCGCTAGCGAACATAAAGTTAGCCTAATGTTACCGGAAGATTACGGAATCAATTCGAAGTTGAATGGTTAACGTTAATGTCATGAACACACCGCTGTCAATTTTGAGAAAAACCACCTTCAAACAATGCATTTAAGGGGCCTGCTAAAAAGGAAGCTATATTAGCGTTAGACTAACATAACAGTTGTTGTTTTTTCGAGGCACGCTGTACATAACTTCTAGTCATTGACTACACGCGCCCCCCTGCCACAGTTACGCGGTCATTATGTGGGAAACACTGCAGATATATTTAGAGTAAGTTAAACGCTAAAGGTATAGTTTGACCTCTTATTAACGTTTGCGCTCTTTCACTGATAAACATGGTATTAGCTCTGTGGCTAATCTAATATAGCAATGCATTAGCGGCTGTAAGTGATGTTACAGAATATTTAGAAGTGATAATAATAGGACCGTTAGCTAGAACTACCACACCGTTTTTATATACAGTGTATGAACTAAATCATTTCACATGACGAATGACAGACTCACTGTCAAAACAGGACATCTCCGTGGCTTGGCTGATCGCTTTCTTTGTGGATTTCTGGCGCTGTTGCAACTGGGGAGTTGCAGAGCTCCCTCTGGTGGGCAAACAATGCAACACTCATAACATGAGTGAAGCACGAGACTCTGTTTCTCATGTTTAATCGGCTGTTATAAACGCCGATGGCGATTTAAATGCAATAAGCTTATATATCGGTCGGACTCTAATATATATATAGGCCTATATATATATATATATATATATATATATATATATATATATATATATATATATATATATATATATATATATATATATATATATATATATATATATATATATATATATAGGCCTATATATATATATATATATATATATATATATATATATATATATATATATATATATATATATATGTGTGTGTGTGTGTGTATATATATATATATATATATATATATATATATATATATATATATATATATATATGTGTGTGTGTGTGTGTGTGTGTATATATATATATATATATATATATATATATATATATATATATATATATATATATGTGTGTGTGTGTGTGTGTATATATATATATATATATATATATATATATATATATATATATATATATATATATATATATATATTAGTGCATGAATACAGACGATCACAATGATTTTGCCAAGTAAGACATGTTCAGTGATCAGTGGCAGCTGGATGCAATAATTGCATGCCAATGTGCATTGGCTTGTTTAGTTTACACTCAAAGTAGATTGGTCTATTGAAGCGATATCCCATTTTGCGTTGCTCACCGACGTGGCGTCCCCTTTCCCTCCTTCAGGGAACGAGGGTTACCATGCATAACTGAGAGGATTGTTTTGGATATTTTCAATTAGTGTGTTGATATGCTCGGCCCTAGCAGTTTTTAGGCACTGTCTATAGCTGGACATACTGTTTTTACATGCAATTCTTATAACTTCCAAGTTAGTGTTTCTCTATTTGTGCTCAAGACTACGAGTTTCTTTCTTTCTTGAGAGAGTGAGTATTACTGTTATTCCATGGCACAGTAGGTTTTTCTATAACCTTTTTCAATTTGATGGGGGCAACAGCTTCTTATGTATAGTGGTGGGCGATACTGCAAAATTTGGTATCGATCCAATACCAAATACATATAGGGTCAGTATTGTCGATACCGATATCAATACAATACTTTTTACTTAGATGGATGGATAACTGATCAATTATTTAGGCAATATTTTTTATTAATGTATTGAAGTCCTCAACATTATTAGTTATTAGGCACTGTAGAATGAATTATTTACAGCCTTAAAAAAAAAAAAAAAAAAAAAAAAACTTTTTTCTGGTTTTCAAAAGCAAATGAAATAAAGTGCACACAATTATTACTGAAGAACAAACAAAGAACATATACCTGTGCTATTACATTCCCTGAGCCCCCCTTCTGGACTTCAATGTGCTATCATCTTCGCTCACTCTGTTCGCTGCTCCTCGGCGCGTTGTGTCAGTGAGTCATGTGACGACACAACAACGACTTACCACAGAGCAGCAGGAGGGGGAGGAGTAGCAAAGTGGGCCTGGATGTGAAAGCAGCATTTGCTCAGGATTGTAGAGGAAGAAGACATGAGCAAAGTATAATGAACGTATATGAGAAATATTTAAATTAAAATCTCAATTCAATTACAATTGTATCGATCCGATACCAATACCAGTGTTGGTATCGATACTATCAATATTTAGATCGATTCGCACACCCATACTAGAGTTTATCATGTCAGTAAATGCAAGTGTAATGCACCATTTGTATAATCAACGTGAATAAAATCTCTGACAATTAACGCTTTATCAACTGTAACCAAAAGGTCTGAGAGGAAATAAGCAAATTATTTTAAGAATTCTGTATATGGCCTTGGTGGTCTATACACAGTAGCCAGAGCAAGAGACACAATAGATTTATTTTGCATATCTGACAGTGTAACATTAAGCCTAAGTATTTCAAATGAGTTAAACCTGTATCCTGTTTTCTGGGTAACATTGAGAATATCACTATATACTGTTGCAACACCTCCCCACGACCAGTCTGGCGGGTTCATAACAGTAGTTTGGTGGAGTAGATTCATTTAGATCAATATATTAATTTGGTTTTAGCCAGGATTCAGTCAAGTAGAGTACATCAAAACTATTATATGTGATCATTTCATTTACAATAACTGCTTTGGGTGTGAGTGATCTAATGTTTATGAGCCCAAACTTTAAAAATGTTTTTTGTTCATTTATTTTAAATTTTTTTGGTTTAATCATGATACGATTTTTTTATAGATCCTACATTAAATTTATATTTTCACCTCACTATTCGAGCAAAAGACACAGTATTAATAGATTGTACAGCACAAGTACTTGTATCATTTGAGCGTGTAGAACAAAAGTCATCATAATAGTTATTTAAGAATGGGCTTACTAGTCCTATGGAGCGAAGTGTCCTGGAGATGTTGTCAGAGAGCAGCTCTGCTCCGACTCTGCTGGGGTGCATGCCATCAGCACGAAAAAGCCTAGGACGCTCCCAGACAAGATTCCAATTATTAACAAATAGCAATTTCTGTTAATAACCATTCATTCAAAGCAACTAGTCTACTGATTCTTTCGTGTCCTCATCAATACGTGGACAGTGGTCCTGACATGATGATCATCGCCATGGGTGTCGTGCTGCAAACCGTCTCGATCGGGCTCCTAAAGTCCCTCTTCAGTGTCTCCGTCTGCGGCAGCATGGTGTTTTTAACCCCGGCGTGAAGTACAACTGCTCTGGGCCTCCCTTTGGCCTTCAGGATCACGGGTATCTGTGCAGAAACATAGAGAACACGAGCACCCCTGTGAACACCTGTATTAAATCATTAGCATGATGCCGCTTAATTTTATATTGCCTGGAATAACAGTCACAACCATTGCTAATACAATGTACACATTTATGCTAATATTCCACCAAAATAACAAGGAAAAAACTGCATCATCATCTTCCAGTCAAACATTCAAATAGCATCTGTACACTTTAAATGTTCTACAACACACTCTATCATCCTTGCTTGTTTATAGAAGGAAATGAGTTCTCTCCTAATTCTGTACATTAGTATTATGGAGGGGGTGGGGGGTGGGGGGGGTGTTCCTATTCAAGTATCGTAATGTGCTTCCTGGAAAACATTATTGATTTTAGCATGGGTTTTCAAGTGCAAAAATATGCTTTGACCTTAAAAAAAAAAAAGTCTGTTCCGCAGAGCATTTTGTGCTTTTTAACTATTCTGAAGGTTTGCCAGGCAAGTTGTGAGGTTGAGAGTACACAACTGTCCACTGAGCTTCTTTGACTAGAGAACCCTGTAAGGTTGTGTCCCTTCTGACTTCTTTTGTAACTCATTTGCCATCTGCTTATATCTCTTCCTGTCCACCCCCACAGATTCCATCTTTCATTACTCACCACTTCTAATTAATTAAATGTGTAGGACTTCTGTTTGGGCTGCGCGTGTGTCTGTGTGTGTTTGATGTTTGCCTGAGATGTATATCTGCCAGAGACATCAGAATAACTGTGGCACCCCTGTTGCTCAGTGATAACCCAGGCTATTTGACTGCACCTGTTTCTCTGCATGGTTTGGTGCTCTGTGAAAGTGGAACACAAAGTTTGTAAAATAAATACACTGTCCAAGTGGCACTAATGTGGCCCAGCTTGTGCATATTTATTTGGGTAAAAATGGTTGTGTGTGACAAATCCACACTAAGAGACTGTTTATTCCCTTTAATAATACTGCAATTTGCCATAGACTCTTAATTACCTATACAAACTAGGAGGAAAGTTCTGCAAGAACTTCACTGACACAAAGCACTTAATCATGAGACTTTAGAAAGATAAATAAATACACTTTCATAGCGTGGTTGGATTTTTATGCAAATCACATGCCTGGCATAGTCTGATATAGACACTAAAAATAATTCACCAATTACATATTTTACTAACTCCTTGAATATTAATCATAAGTTATTACTTATGTAAAATACTGAATACTGTATATTCTTTTTATATTCTATTCTATTCTATTCTATACAGCAGTTATTTATGGTCCTCAGATCTGATTGGCTGAGAAGAGTGCAATGTTCAAGTGATAGTGGAACTCCAACCATTCCACCATTTTAGCATTGGTTTAATCTTCAAATATGCAGTTTGTTAATAGAGATAAATTCTATTTGAAAATTTGC